>NC_064002.1:5762004-6072404 GCF_932276165.1 Plutella xylostella
TAGTGGGTAAAAATCCCACATATCCCGCCTTCCTCCCCCGAGGTCGGCGGGAATCTTTTTGAAGATTTCCCCCTCGTAGAAAAAAAAAAAAAAAAAAAGGCAGGATACACATGTCAATGAGTTTACGCTTCAGGGACAAAGGTAGGTTGCCCTTCATTAGCGACTTCACGGACCAGAAGCTCTTCCAGGCGTTTTCAATCCTACGATCAATTTCCTTGTCCTGCCTGTTTTCGAAGGACGCTATCTGGCCCAAGTAAATGTACTCATTGACGTATTGTATTTCCTGCCCGTCTACCTCAACCCTACGTTTCGTGCTATTGGTCATAACTTTCGTCTTCGACCGGTTCATCATCAGTCCAACTTCAAGGCTTGCCGTGGATAGCTCTCGCAACATTTGTTGGAGCTCGGGTGCTGAGTGGGAGAATAGGACAATATCGTCAGCGAACCGGAGGTCTGTCAATTTGTGGCCTCCGATATCGATGCCCCTATTCTCCCATGACTGCGTCAACTTCTTAAAGACTTCCTCAAGGCAACTTGTGAACAGGTTAGGAGACAGCGGGTCGCCCTGTTTGACGCCCTTCTCAATTGGAAACGCCGGACCTGGCCTTTCCAGTTTCACGTTAGCTGTGCTGTTCCTGTAGATAGCACCAACGAGTTCAATATAGGTCGGATTTATTTTTTGATTTGCAAGGGCGGAAAATATTGCTTGGTGTTGGAGACTGTCAAAAGCTTTGGTGTAATTGCAAGGTAAAGTGGTGTGTTGAACTCGTTGATCTTTTCTATTATTTGATTTAGTGTGTGTAAGTGGTCAGTGGTGGAATAACCAGGTCGGAAACCGGCTTGTTCTGGTGGTTGATATTGGTCCAGCAGAGATCTAATGCGGTTGTGAATATTTTTTATAAATAATTTGTAGATGTGTGACGTCAAGCTAACGGGTCTGTAGTTTCCGATATCAGATTTTTCGCCTTTTTTATGAAGAAGTATGATGTTGGAATGACAGAATTTAAGGGGAAATTTCCCTGAAACTAATATGTCATTGCAAAGGTTGGTAAGATGGGGTAATAACGTGGGCTCTCCTATTTTTAATGATTCCGTTGTGACACCGTCTTCTCCAGGGCTTTTTTTATATTGCATACTTTTGAGAGCTACATGAACTTCATAGCCTGTGATGAACGATTCTGATACTGATTTAAGTACCTACCTTTATTTATTCCGGTTTAGCCAACTATCGTGGAGACCGTAGTGCGGGACGCCACTCAACCAGAGAACAAGAAGATCAATACGAGTCTCATGGTAGAGGCCTAAGAGGCCTATATCCAACAGCTTGTTGTATGATGATCATTATATAAGGTTGCCTGTAAGAGATCGCCCTCAGCGATAAGGCCGCCTATTGTACATTAGTTCTAGTCTATAAGTATGTTTTTTTTTGTATGTCTGATTTATGTGGTGTTCAATAAAGCAATATTCTATTCTATTCTATTCTATTCTATTATAACTGGAATATGTAACTACAACCGTTATCTTCACCCCAAAAATGGACGATTTTTGGCTAATGATGATTATAACTGAAACGCGTGTGCCGATATAAACTTGAAGCTTTAATTAAAACCACACATATTTCAATTGATTATTTGTATTCCAAATGTACAGTCAATTTTCTGGAATTCACTTTTCAATACTTGCATTAAAAATTACAATACCCTTGAAATCCTTTCACACCAGCCATCTGTAAAATATAATCTGTAATTACGCTTTTCACATGAATTTTGATATAAATGTGTGAAAGTCAGATATAAATCAGAGATGTAGGACACACGCAACGTAATGTGGCTTTTAACATCAAAAACAAAAGGTGAATTCGGATATTGACGGTATAAATCATAACAAGAAAGTAAAGTCGACCAAAAGCTTACATAAAGAATACTACGGACGCAATTAAAATGTAACTATGAAGGCGCTGCGTGTTTTGAAACTATACAAGGCCAGAACGCACCCATAGTGTACTAGCACTGTATAGTTTCAAGTGAAAAAAAATAATATTTTACTTGAAAATATACACGATTTGTGCGTACTAATCGCGTATACTTTCAAGTTGGGATTTACTGAATTGTTCTTGAAAATATACAATGCTATTACGCACATTGCTTGATTGGCGTACTTGTCGCATATAATTTATACCTACATGCTGATTCTGATTTACTTAACTATTTCGGTACATGTACTACATGACTACTTACAATTTACTTGTTATGCCTGTCATACCTATAGAATGTTAATAAATAAAGATGAACAAGCTCTAATTTGATTGATAAATTGATATTTATAGCAATCATACTTGCAAGTAAGAATACTAATATCTTATTATGTATATGAATTAAGAGTAATACCTACTACACTCACGAGCAATGAAAAAGTTACAGTGACGATAGCTCCTGAACGGAAAAGACAAGCTTAATGACGCCGTCGGCAATATTAAAGTACATTTAACAGCGCATCAAAATATTATTATAACCAACTAAATTAAATGTTTTAAAAAATTGGGGTCAATTGGTATGTCTTTTTGCTACATGGACTTATTCATATTACTTACATATTTTTCATCAAGTTTTGATTTCAACGTAATTGTCTTTTATGAATTGTTTTACACCCTCTTCTGAGATAATTTTTACTATTTACAACAGTTCTACAATTTAATTTAAATCAATTTACCTTTTTACTGTACGGTGTAAACATAAAACACGTTACGAAAACAATGCCAAGTGCGGAATGATGATGCAGTGTTTAGAAAGCAATAGACTTATTACTACTTCGCATGAAAGAAAGAGAGAGCAACAATTCAAAAGGGCTACCTGGTAACTAATCACGTATAGTTTCAAGTGCTCGTATTGCCGCTTGGCACTTGAAAATATACACGATTAGTACGCAGTGGTAACTGCTGCAGTATATTTTCAAGCCATAATTTTGGCCCAACTTACTTGAAAATATACGCGATTAGTGCGTAATGGCCTTGTATACTTTCAAGTAAATCATGGCACCATTTTAATTTGAAAATATACGCGAGCAGTCCCAACCTCTGCGTTCTGGCCTTGTATAGTTTCAAAACACGCGAAGGCGCTGATATTTTTTTCGATTTTATAGTTGACTAGCTGTTCCCGCGAGCTTCGCTTCGCCTTAAAAAGTTTTCCCGTGGGAATTCCGCGATAAAAATAAGCCTATGTTCTTTCTCAGGGTCTAGACCATACGTATACCAAATTTCATTCAAATCCGATAAGTAGTTTTGGCGTGAAAGAGTAAAAGACAGACAGATAGACACAGTTACTTTTGCATTCATAATATTACTAGCTGTTCCCGCGAGCTTCGCTTCGCCTTAAAAAGTTTTCCCGTGGGAATTCCGGGACAAAAAGTAGCTTATATTCTTTCTCAGGGTCTAGACCATATGTATACCAAATTTCATTCAAATCAAAGAGTAACAGACAGACAGACAGACACAGTTACTTTCGCATTTATAATATTAGTTAGGAAGTTAGGATTAGGATAAGTTAGGATCTTATAACATTCTCAGTAAGTCCCTGGCAGTAGGGAAAGTCTTTGCTTTAATTCCACCCAGTAAGTATAAATTTTAATGGTAACCACTTCGAAACGTTAAGTATTCGGACATGAGGCATGAGGTCTATAATCAAGTCCAATTGTCTTATTTTTTTATATTGAAAATACGTACATATGTTGCTGGAAGTAGGTAGGTAGTGTTTAAATAAGTAATTGCGATTTCAACAGAAATGCCGAGGATATTTGGCCGCGTTCTTATTGGCACGTTCACACAACGTTCAAATAATATGGTGACATTTAAATTGGTTATGTTCGTCCAGTCAAATAAATACCTTTTACTTTACATAGTTGAAATCACTACATAGTATAAAACAAAGTCACTTTCTCTGTCCCTATGTCCCTTTGTATGTTTTTTTTTTATTAGCCATATTTGTGTCCCACTGCTGGGCAAAGGCCTCCCCATGTTTATTCCACACGTCTCTGTTGTCGACCACCTGACGCCAATCCGGTAAAAAATTGTCCAGGTCGTCCCGCCATCTCCGCCTAGGTCTACCTGGGCGCCTTCGTCCGTCGCTCGGCAACCACTCGGTTATAATTTTTGCCCACCGGTCCGGGTGCATTCGCATGACGTGGCCTGCCCAGGCCCACTTCAGTTTAGCGGTCTGTGCACCTACGTCTTTTATGCGATTGGCGAAGCGCAGTGTGGTATTTCTGACGCGGTCTAGCCTAGTCACACCCAGTATGCTGCGCTCCATCGCTCGTTGGCAAACCTTCAGCCTAGACTTCTGATGTTCCGTCAAAGACCAAGTCTGAGCGCCGTAGGTTAGGACGGGCAGGATACACATATCAAGGAGCTTCCGCTTGAGCGATAATGGTAGCTCTCCCTTCATTAAAGATTTCATAGACCCGAAGCTTTTCCAGGCGTTTTCAATTTCTTTGTCTTGCCGGTTATGAAATGAAGCTATCTGGCCTAGATAAAGGTACTCCTCGACATACTGTATCTCCTGACCGTCTACCTCAACCCTACGATTTGCACTGTTACTCATGACTTTAGTCTTCGACCGGTTCATCTTCAGTTCAACCTCAAGGCTCGCCGTGCTAAGGTCTTCTAGCATTGTTTGAAGTATTGGTGCAGAAGAGGCGAACAGGACTATGTCATCAGCGAAGGGATGATTTGTGAGACTTCTGCCACCAATGTCAATACCCCTGTCCGTCCACAAGACCGCTAGCCCTTTGAATGTTTAAACCTTTAAAACGACGCAACCGATTTTGATGCGCTTTTTTTGAATAGATGGATTGTTTTTTTGGGAAGTTTTATAAGTAATTATATATAATTATGTATAATAACATCACACTTTTCTATTGTGTAGGTAAGTATTAAGTATCAGTATTGCACCTTTGCACCCGTGCGATGCTAGGCCGGGTCTCTAGTAAATTATAATAAATAAAGTAGCAAAGGTGGATAAAGCTGTCGAAATGAGTTAGGAGAAATTGATATTTCAATTCCTTAAGTTTCTCATTAAAAACTTAAAGGACATTTTAAAGGTAATTCAATAACTTTATCCTTATCGAATGATGACTTTGATGAGTAACAAATTATAACAGTATTAGTAGAATATTGAATAACACAATGGGAACAATAGCGAAATGCCCTAAGGCATTCTTGTCAAAGTAGGAGACCATGGGTTCTCAAGCTGGGAAACTCATAAATAGATAGGCTACATAGCATAATATTCAAATAGCAATAGTATCCCATTTCGACCACATTGTAAGTCTCAGGCCGACCTAGATATTTATTTCTAATGCGAGAGATGACGCGAGAAAATACTAAGTAGCCATCTAATTATTACGATTGCACCGAATATCTACTCCGCTATTTATAGAAGCTATTTTTAAAATTGGCAGTTAACAAAAATACTCGGAGAAGTTCAACGAACTTGACGTAAATATTCCGATAGTTGACATTTCCGAAATAAGCGTCGACAATACTTTCGAACTTTTGTAACTTAATCCTGTTTTAATAAAAGTTTGTGTGAAGTATGCAAGAAGTGAAACGTGAGACTGGATAACTTCGATTCAACTGGGTCCCGATGCTGGATCAATTCTTTTCAGAGACTTCACTTCATTTGCGGACGGTACGCGCGGCGCTCCACACGCGAGTGCGTCGGTCGCGTTCGATATTTACGAAACTCGCGCCAAACACTGGCCAACTTTACTTTTGTGAAAAATAAAACCATGCATGATGGAGTGAGGGAGAGACTGCCCATGGAGGTCATAAAATAGTTTCGAATAGTATTTAATTCAAAAAGTTTACGCGCGTTCTAAGTTTTTTTTGTTTAAAAGAAATTTTTGTTCGTGTTTTCAGTTTTAAATGACAATGAATTTTTATTAGGTGATAATGATAGAGGTGCTGCCGCCAGTTCAGGGAGAATGATCCAGTCAAGGAAATACAAGATAGTGTAGTTAGGTGAGTACCATTTGTCTATGTGTGTAATTACGATAGGTATACATACATAGTGAACTACTTTGCCCTGTTTAAATTATGGCTATTATAATTATAACGGCCCTTGGAGCCTATAAATACATTGTATGTCGATGTTAGTGACAAGTTGTTGGTTTAACGTAGCGGAACCACTTATTAACGTCAATAAAAATAATACCTGAACGTAAACTGTTAAAAGACTCCGACAAATATGAATATTGAACTCATAACTTTTAACGACTGAAACTATTTCAATGAAACATAGAGGTCTTAATTTTTTAAGGTTTCCGTGCCTTCTGTGTTGATGGTATATCGATAGTGATAGGTCAGAGTTGTGGTTTTACTTGTCTAAGTGATAGGTACATTTCATCTAAATTGGTTCACCCGGTCGATAACCCATTAAAAATATATAGAAGCATAAAATATGGCTTGTTTTAAGTTAGCAATTACTAATAGTAGAATAGTACGTAAACAAATTTAATATTCTTTATCATCAGCGGCAGCGTTTTAAATTTAAACTGACCTGAATATCAATTTTAATTATAAATTTCTTTATCAATCTGATTATTTAAACATTAACCATACTATATACCTAATGCCTACCACAAGAGTGTTGTCTTCACATTTAGTAGATGTAGAAAGTAATGTAGCCTATATTATCTATCTCCTTTTCAGCCTAAACTATATTGTGCTCTAGGGATAGGTAACGAATTGCGAGCCATAATGCCATTTTTGAATTATACTCACGGGCAATGAAAAAGTTCCACTCATAAAATGACGACAAATTTAAAATGTGAACAAAATATTACCGTTTTTAATTGGTATTATCCTGATGTTCTAAAAAAAAAAAAAAAAAAACACGCACTCACGCCTTGTACTAATGTACTCCCTTGCGGGGTAGGCAGAGGTGCATTGCTGCACCCACTTTTCGCCAGAGTGTATGTTAGTCCCAATGTAATAGGGGGCGGGCCTATTGCCATTTTACGGGCACATCCAAGACCCGAGAACAAATATCTGTGTTTAAACAAATATCTGCCCCGGCCGGGAATCGAACCCGGGACCATCGGCTCAGTAGTCAGGGTCACTAACCACTACGCCATTCGGTCGTCCTGATGTTCTGTTAAATGTATATCAATGTTTCAGAAGGCGTCTTTGAGCTAGCTTTGTCCGTTTAGTGTTTGGTGTTTTTCTCAGTGGAACCATTTCATTGCCTGTGAGTGTAGTACAATTCACTCAGGGTACTCAGCTAAACTTCTTCTTCTTTCGTATCAGTGAACATGCGAATTAAATTGGGCTAGAACAAAAGTTAGATACTGCATCAGTGTCGTCACAGCCTCTCTACTCGGTATGTTTAGAATTGAATACTTACTACTTTATTGATAGAATACAAAATCATTCATTTTTATTTACTCAATACGCGATCGCTAAAAGCGATTTCTTACAGGCAACCTTATGAAGGAAGGAATGAATGACTTAAATAATAAATGAGGAAGGTGTACAAATATTGTACTAAACTTTCAAAATGGTTTAAATAAGAAATACATACATATATAATATTATATGGACAGTGCTCAAATAAATATACTTTTTACCTTAATTATCTTCTAACACTAGCTGATAATATTTATTATGAATGAGACGAAGCTGATTATTAATCAAATGATGAGTAATGTTTACTTCCGGATATGCATGCGGTTTATTGTAGTAATTAATCAGAAATCACAATTATCATATTATTGTATCCGGCTGTTATCCTTATCCTTAGGGAATTCCTGCTGCAATGTTTTGAAGGATCAATAAGGAAATATCGGTTAAGAAAGCCGTTCTGACATAGGTACCTAAGGAATTAATTGAAAATATAAGTATATACAATATTCATTAACCCGATACTAGGCTAGATATTTTTGACAAAAAATTAATCGATTATAAATATGAATTTGAATTAAAGTACCTAAATAATAAAGGTCCCCGATTAACAAAGTACACTTTTCAAATACATTCAAACGAATCCCCCGTAGTCATAGGAGGGTCATAGACCAATTAACTATCTTATCTTAAAACTTAGGTGTAATTTCATTCTCTTTCTCTAAGTGCCAATTTCTCTATAGTCGGTTATCGAACCGACATCGATAGGGATTGATTTATATGTATGTAATAACATAAGTTTTTTCTTTGAATAAAGATTCATTCTATTCTATTCTATTCTATAAATTATACGTCATCTCCATATAAAATGTTTCAAAAGTCAACCACTACTCCCTGGTTATGCTCTAACCGACTATGGTGAAATTGGCACTTAGAAACCTAGATAGCTACCTAGTTTTACTATACGAATATCAATGTTATTGATAACTTTCCTCTTTCCAACTTTATCATACGACAGCACAGCAAAATAAAAACTTGTTAAACTTTGCGCTGACTTATCTTTCAGGCGCCCCGTATCGAACTAAAGTTCCTCTACCTATCTTTAGGTACTTATTCATTTTGTTTACTACCTTAAAATAGTGTATGTATACATATTCTCTTATTTTACCTAGATAGAAAAGTGCGGTGCACGCAACACCTGTAAACTATAAGAAGATAATCTTTTCGTGTTCCAGACTTATAAGAGCGCGATTTTGCAGACCGTAGGTATTTTATTTAGTTTTAGAACTTGTAATATAATAATTGTCTCACATGTTAATATAACGATTCTGTATACTCTCAATAACTTCCTAATATGGCCAAGTTAGCGTTGCATTGGGGGTCGAACAATGAATTTCGACAAACTGTTTCCCTAGAACAGAAAGTTAATGGAACATTAATTAACAATTTAAGATACGCGGACGATACAGCAATATTGGCAGAGAGTAAACAAGAATTAGAACAACTTTTAGAACTACTTAACACAAAATTTGAACAATTTGGATTACGTATTAATATATCTAAAACAAAATTTATGATTGTCAGTAAATCAAACATAGAAAGTGAACCATTGTATATTAACAGAAAACCCATAGAAAGAGTAAAAAGGTACAGATATCTTGGTTGCTGGCTAAATGAAAAATGGGACCCAGAGATGGAGATACGCACCAGAATAGAAATAGCTAGAAGTGCGTTTTTGAAAATGGGATCAATCTATACTAATAAAGATATTAACCTAAAACTCAGATGGAGATTAGTTAAATGCTATGTTCTGTCAATTTTGCTGTATGGTGCCGAAGCCTGGACACTAAATAAATCAATAATAGATAGACTTAATGCCTTTGAAATGTGGCTATACAGGCGAATACTAAAAATCTCCTGGACAGATAAAATATCAAATGTAAGAATATTAAAAATTATGAACAAAACCCTTGAATTAATGACAACAGTTAAGAAACGGAAAATTGCATATTTTGGACATATTTACAGAAATTCTAAATATCAAATAATTCAAAATATTATAGAAGGGAAAATTGAAGGGAAAAGAGGAAGAGGAAGGCCAAGAACATCATGGTTTGAAAACATAAAGACATGGACCGGATCAAAGGACATTGCCACACTCAAAAGAATGGCACAAAATAGAAAATTATTTTGCATGATGATCGCCGACATCCGCTAGGATATGGCACCGAAAGAAGAAGAAGTTTCCCTAGAATGATGTCCTCGACAAATGTCAAAATGTCATGTTAGGCAAACTGATGTGGAGTATGCATTGGAGTTAGATACTTGTAAATCCGCCAAATTTGGCAAATTGAAACAGCCCATATCGTACACGCCACAGTCGGCTAAATCACGTGTCCCAGCCGAGTCGATGTCAACAATGTGAGTACGAGGGCCCCTCGCAAATGTCACCCAGACCACAGAATAATAACTAGTACAGACCGACTACCGACTGGTCACTCCAGCTTGACAAAAACAAAAGAATGAGAGCGGTCATTACAATCGTTAATCGGTACCATTGTTGAGTCTGACAAGTCAACAACTTTACAACTGAAACAAGTGCCAACACCATTTTTTTACAGTATCGGTACGTTGTGTAGTCCATAGGTTGTCGTCCTACTGTAAAAAATAGATACAAAGAATAATTTAATGTTGTTCTAATAAACTTCTTTTTGGCACTCATTGTCATACTATGTATGTAGAGTCGGGGTTGTCTATGTTACAAAACTTTATTTTAAGTAAGCTGAAGTGACCCTTCTTATTCCACTAGCTTACAAGTCATGTGTCCTGATACGAGTATACGTGAGGGCTCCCTACGCTCCAGCTAAATCTCACTTTATACACATATAATACGGGGTGGAAATTTGTGAATGAGTGGACTAGTAAGGTGGACAAAAGGATCCTCTTCGAGTGACCTATCACCTCATGTCTCTTATATTCGGCGTACTCTGGATAGTCAGTGACTGACGCTAAGCTGACTGGCCAATCCTCTCACCACGGTGGCAAACCCTTGTCTAGCTCTTTTGTCACCGTCATGATAAGAAGACGGAACACTTTTGTCACGTCTTGGTAAGCGCGTCTTGCGCCCCGTGCTAAAGATGGTGTTCTCTTATCACACGTCCATACAATTTAGGTTATATTTTTTAGTTGGGAAACCTTAGGGGAAAATCACAGATAAAATTAAACTCTATAAAATGTATACTTGTCTGCGTTGCATAAGTCCGCTCAGAATTTTACGGGCTTGAATTGGAGAAGCGTATTTTCAAAGCCGGTATGCAAGTACGAAAGTGTACATATAGGTATGTGTATATAACGCTATATATCTAATTTAAATACTGAAAATTTACAAATTTAATGTCAGAATTATATTTTATATTCACTTTCATCGCCTTGCATAAGAAAAGACAGTAAATCAAGCAAAAACGTCAGGGATAGGCATAGCCATACCCGATTCCGCCTTGTTCTATGGGGATAGTGGCTGAATTGTATACGAAAAACGTAAGTGAAAATAAATGCAACGCACTGCTTAGCTACCGTAACCTCTGTTATTAGGCAATCCTATGTATGTATAATTGTTCGTAAAATAATCTCTAAGTATTTGAATGGGGAATTCATTGAATTTTCGGAAACTCCCAATGTGGCTTTAGTTAATATTATAAAAACGCTTATCACAATATTAAAATTATCGGAGAACCTCAGTCTTCTTTCGAAGCCGGTTAAAAACTTAACATGATGATGAACCTTTCATGGCAAATTTTGGTTTGAATGACACGCTCGGCCATTACCAGCTCACAGGAAGCCGCGTCCTAATGAAAATGGACATAATTTAATCAACACAAATATTTTACTAAAGCTATCCACATTCTACCGTTTCTGGTGTTGTTTAATTTAGATTGATGTGACGTTTTTAAGGTTTAATTCGATTAAAAACTTAATATTCTTAAGTGTTTTATAATTTGAGTATTCTCTATGTGGGAAAAATGCGTAAGTTTTTTAAAGGTTTCCCCTTCCATTGGCACAAAATAGGAAATTTTAAATATTTTAAACGGAAAGGTTTTTTTTTCGTGTGATCTTTTTTTTGGTGGAACAAAGCTTGCCAAAAGCCCAGCATTTCCTTGTGCAAATCGAACCGGTTGCAGTCAATAATAATAATAAGTACTTACCTAAGTATTTGTTTTTAAATATTCCATCAACTGATGATGTTCCTAAGGCATATACATAATGTTAGACGGTGTTATGCGATACATTATGAAAGAGACTACTCACGTCTTATTCTTACAATAATATGTTATCCTCGACTTTGATTTCAAGCTCTGTAAATAAATATGACCACTGTTTATTGATTATGAAACATCTTTATAAGTTACAATTTCATACTACCTAAGTAGGTACCTACCTATGAATTATCACGACATGATCAAGATAGTTTCAGTCTATACTGAATTGTATTATTATAGGTAGTTACTTAGAATTAGGTATATATGTCGCAGGCAATTTGTAAGATCTCGCCGTTTACATACGGCGTCGTCAGTTTACAAACGCTCGCTGTTTTGTAATATGCCGAAGGCATATTGATAACTTGTTCGATCGTTCTGATTTCGAAGTTAATTGCAGTTTTAGGGTGACCATGATAAAACATAGTTTGAACTTTGAACAAATGGAAAAATCTGACTTTATTTTCAGGATTTCAAGTAAGAAATTTTACTTTTGTTTTCTAAAGTAGGTACCTAAGCAGGTACTACATAAGTTTAAATATTTAATAAAAAGATATATTTAAATAAAAAATGTAGTAATTTATACAGAACTATAAAACTAGGCATTTCCAGATAAAAACAAACACTGGTGCCCGAATGCACTAAACTTAGGAAAACGCTAAACCCTTTACTAAACAATTTATGAAGCTCTCAATTAATATCCTGCATGTGTCCTTCGTACACCGGGATTTATGGATAACGGGATTTTTAGGTGCGGGATAACCTCAAAAACTTTGTAGTTTGTCTACGGCCTTTTTACTGCTTCTGCACTGTAATAAATAACTTTAAAGGTTCAATTATTTGGTGAAAATGCTTCTCTACACTCGTAATATTTGCACTGTTTTGAGTATTTATAGAGTCACAGAACCACTACTTGACGCCATTTTTGTTGTTATGATCAACAGCGTCGCGCGTGGTAAGAACCAGAACTAAATTCTTCAATTTGCCGCGGCATTATGTAAACGGCGTATGGATTGTCAATGAAATGTTGTGGCATACTATAAAATGACACGGCAATATACATTTGGCCTTCGGCACATTACAAAACAGCGAGCGTTTGTAAACTGATGACGCCGTATGTAAACGGCGAGATCTTACAAAATGCCTGCGACATATACATAACAGTCTGTAGATAACTATTTATAAGATTTTTTTCAGAATTTTACATTTGGTCACGAATAAAATTTTCACTTGGCATAAAGTCATCACTTCGGTACTAGGTATTTAGGAATCTCAATAATAGCGAATCATTAAACATATAAGTAATAATAACATAAATATATAATTCACATGCTTAGTCAATAATAATAAAAAAATAATAAAAAAACCGACTTCATACAAAATGATCCCGACGAATTAAGAACCTCCTCCTTTTTTTGAAGTCGGTAAAAAATGAGTTAGTTAAATGATTATTAACTAAGAATTTTCACGAAATTAATTACATCTGTGTCTCTTCAACATTTTACAACATTACAAAGTTGCACAGTATAGGGTTCCTAACTTTAAGCTGAAATTTTAATGAAAACACTTTTAAAGTATTTAAGTTTGCTTTCAGCAGTTGTGCTTGACAATTTACAGAAGTGAAATTAAATATTTCAAAATAAGAAATATTAAAAATTGTCTGCGTAATGTGATCGGTAAAAAATCATTTGAAACTTTCATGTTATAAATTTATAACATAGCGGTTTGTTAGTATCTTTTTAACATTAAACTGTGAATAAAATTTTAATTTACTTACGTACTTAGGTACTCTGGTACCTCTGTAATAAAATGCAAACCTACATATTTTATTTATCTATTCATCAACCTAACTAGAACCTCGTTTAGAACGAACCGCATCATAACCATTAACCAATAACAACATACCTAATTGGGTATTATAATTTTATTTTCACTGATTGGTGCTTAAAATTTATAACTATGCAGATCTAACTGTTACTAATAATGTTTTTAAGGTTAAGTAGCTAGATAACCATGACGGTAAGGAAAAGTAGTACTAGGTGCTATAACTTATGAGTAATTGCTGTATTATACCTAGCATTCCCAATGCCAATCAATTAGAAAGAGCCATAATTCTTGAAATATTAACAAAGAAAACTATTCATTATACTAATATTTTACCTAGGGATATTAGATATATATTATATTAGATATTACATAGAACTAACGGGAAAATCTAGGGATAAGAAGATAGAGTTAAATTTAATAATTTACGATGAGTATTTTATAATAAGTTTTAAGTATTTAACCGAATAAGTCACTTTGTTAGGTAACCACGTGACTTATTTTCTTATAAAATGTGATTTCTTCTAAGCAATCTACAAGAAATTCTTAGCTAATATCCCCATTAAAGTTTAATTGATTAAGGCGTGTAACTGAAACTATTCTCCAAGTGGTTTGTGGTTTCATGGCCACAGCTATAGATATGTTAGGCTAGGAGTGCTTTAAGGGCTCCCGCACACGGGCTACCGGCCACAACCACAGAACGCCGCCACTGGCATATTTCCTCTAATTTTCGTACATTAAAAAATTAAAAAAAATTAAAATTAAAAATCTTTATTCATTAAAACATTTTACAAAGAAAACTTAGCGCCGGGGTCCTGTGCTAAGTCGAGACCTGTATTACAGAGACCCCGTCCCTCCTCTCGGGATCACATTACTATTTTAATGATACATTTTATAAGGCCCCGTCAAACACGATTGGCGCCGATGGCGGCCACACGCTACAAATCGTTTCCCTACAAAAGCTTCTCGTGGCGGCGTTTGTGGCTGTGGCCGGTGGCCCGTGTGCGGCGACACTAAGTTTATGAAAGTTTCCGAAGTCCTATAGGGCTCAGTCGCAAAAGGTACCACTCGCAAAATGTACCCTATGCAAATATCGTCGCATAATGCACCCTTCTCAAAATGCGCCTGTCGCTTAATGCACCTATCGCATAATGCACCTGTCGCAAAATGCACCTATCGCAAAATGCACCTGTCGCAAAATGCACCTATCGCAAAATGTACCCTTATAAACTTTTTTTACATTTTCATAATATTTAATAATAATCTGATCCTGTCTGTTGTTTGGTATACGTATACATATATAACTTTTATTCTTGTGAAAATTTCGAAATTCCCGGAAAAAATTAAGTCCTCCATACTAAAAAGTAATAAATCCTACTCAATTGGTAAGGAGAACCCAAACAAAAGTTGCTTAGGATGACGAGTTATATCACCGGCTTGACGTTAACTTACGGACACCCTGTATATGTATAAAAACTGATCACTGAGGTTAAGCAACACATGGCACGGTCAGCCAGTGGTTGGGTGTCCGATTTCAAGTGGTTCTTTTCTGGACGCTTCCGTGCTTCGGACGGCACGTTAAGCCGTTGTTCCCGGTTGCTGCTCCGGCAGCAGTTGTTAAGCCTAGTCAGAGGCCTTCGGGCAGCTGGAAAACACCTGACAGTCGGGTTGACCACTTACCCGACAACTTACTCTCTTAGCACAAGCTTGCTTGTGTTGGGGTCCACCAACCTGCACTAGGCCAGCGTGGTGGACTAGGCCTAAACGTGGAGGAGATACGTGCCCCAGCAGTGGAGACGTAATGGATCGTGCTGATGATGATATTAATACAAGAATATAAAAATAAATATAATAATAATATCAACCAACAGACAGGATCACATAATTATTATGTGGATGTAAAAAAACATATTATAGATTTTGTTTACAAGGGTACATTTTGCGATAGGTGCATTTTGCGACAGGTACATTTTGCGATAGGTGCATTTTGAGACAGGTGCATTATGCGATAGGGGCATTATGCGACAGGTGCATTATGCTAACAAAAATAAAATCTCCGCGGTGCATTTTGCGATAGGTACTTTATGCTACTGAACGACCTATAATACTCTTGCGCGTGACTATTGGAATTTCAGGATATGGAACGGCCGAATACAAAATTAATTACACTTGATCTACTGAAAACCATTCACTGTCATATATGTGCTATGTCAGTCATAGAACAACTACGCGGACTCGGGTTTACCTCTACATTAGATGGAAAGTTGCTTTTTTGACGTTTTTGGCAGCATAATATATGTTTCTATATTTTTATTGTTTCTTATGGGTATTTATTTAGGTAAGTTTCTCACCTTATATACTATAAGCGTCAATTCACACGTACCACAACCACACCACGTCGCAGCGACAAAATATGGTCAAGCTGTGGTTACGTGTGAATTGTGTGACAGCGGCTTTTTGCAGTTGCGTTGTGGCAGCGACAAAATGTCGATGTGGTTGCGTTGTCGCTGTCATTGCGATGTGGTAACCACGTGGTCGTGTGCAGTTAATAGGGAGAGCAGGTGGCCGCGGTGCCGCTGCCGCGTGGCTGCGTTGCCGTTGCGATGTGGTTGCGTTGTGGTTGCGATGTGGTTGCGATGTGGTCGTATTACACAGGTGGTCGATGACAACGGCAAAATGTGGCACGTGTGAATTGGATTATTCATTGTCAATACAAAATATACGCCCGACCACACGGCGTGGTTGTGGTGTGGTTGTGGTTGTGGTGTGGTTGTGGTAGTGGTGTGGTTGTGGTACGTCTGAATTGAGCCTAAATCGCTTGAATCCCTTGAAATCAGACACAATATAAATCTATTGTCGTCATGCGCGATATTGCGACATCGGCGAAATGTTAAATTATCTGCAAGCGCCTATATACTCCTCACTGGTTTGAATGTACGTTTTAAGGTCTAAACTGCCTTCCTAAGCTTTTTCAAGTTCCCATGACGACGCTGGTCCACTGCTGTTTGACAAGTTCACATTACCATTCGTAGTTTATAACTTTTTTTGGCGTTGGGACTGTCTTGTTTCTGTTGCAAACATACATTTTATATTGATGATCACTGAGATACCATTTAATTTTCATTTTTATTTACGTTCATACTCAAATTTAAATTGAGCAATAATTGTTTTTTATTTATTCTTCTTTTGTGTGGAATTAATTTGTTAAGTGGATTTCAGCGAGTCAAATATTTGTTTTTTTTTTTTAAATGTTATCAGAATGAAGAATAATATGGTTGTTTTTTTTTTCAAAGGATATTTTTTCACACGACTTTGAGTGGGAGGGCTGCCGATAAAATGAAAATGAACTTGGACGTTTATTTAGATTTTTGTCTCAATTTTGTGAATGGGGAGGGCAACATGAATTTATATGAAGTGTTACAAAGGCGGGGCTTAATTTCATTGATTAATGAATTCAAACATAAATCATGTATTTGGGGGAAGCTGCTCGTCAGGAGTATTTTAGCATTTTCGAAAATGATTTTGTATTGTAAATCTCTATTGAACAGTTGAGGGTAACATGATCGATTGAACACTGCTGCACTGGTTTGGGCTCTAGGTATTTGCTCTTAGGATATTCAAGGCCAGATAAGCACTGAATTTTCTAATACTTATCGATATAATGGATGTTGTGAAAGTTATGCCACTTTAAGTAAGTAAGCCGAGATCTCATTCTGAACAACATTTTGCTATGTGAGGCATTAACATTTTTCAGGTCTCCTTGCAACTGTATGAAAATAATGCTCCTGACTCTCTAACGTTTCGTTATCCCTAGTATTTCTGACGTCTTGCACTTTCGCGCTGCATTTTTTTTGTTTGTGCAGTACCTATCATAAATAGCTTATTGTAGGTAAGTACATTTTTCCTGCTTTTTTTTACCACAAATAGGTATTCTCTACATGTATAAGTACATACAAGGTACATAACTAATATAATATGTCTAATTTAATAAAATAATTATTAAGCCTCACTGTGCAAAGGTTAATATTTTAATAGAGCGATCAAATAGCTCAGTGTGTGAGTATTAACAGTATAGATCAGTTTGAATCACGGCGAAACCACCTCATGTAATATTTACGAAGCAAAGCTTCGACTAAGGCAGCAGAATCCATTACCTAGCTCCTATTTATCGGTAATCCCGAATCATCTGGTAAAGCCAGTTTCTATCTGGCATTATCTGTATGTAATACGTGAAATTCAATAAATATTTTATTGGCATCTGGAGCTAGATGTAAATAGAATTTAAATGTGTTGGGATTCAACGCTTTTGCAATTTTCGTGTTCAAAATTGAAATATTCTCCGTTATTACTTTGTGCTGAGCGCGTTTTCTTCATGCTATGTAAAAATGTTCATACTTAGCTAAAAAAAAAGTAGCACATCCAAGACGAACGAAAGCAAATAACTGGCTGTAAACAAATACCAACCAAATACCAAATCGAATACCAAATGGGAATCGAACCCAAGATTTTCAGCTTATTATTATTAGACAAAGTTAAGTTTGTAGTAGTAACAGGCATCGCACCATTTATTCGTAGTTTGAAATCCCCGTTTTATTATGGATAAAGCAATTTCATTTTGTTTGACCGGCATACGTTGGAAGCTATACGAACACATTTGCACAAATCTAAAATCGGAAGAAATAATAACGCTGGATTGCCGACTCTTATTAATCCCAAAAAGGGTTTTGTTTGCCTATTTCACCTACTACTAATATTAACAATTACAGAAAAAAAAGTTTTTGGTAAGTATATTATTATGACCACCAATTTAACGTCGCTTAGCAAGCTATGAATTGACGTGGCTGTGCAACATCAAAGAGTGGACCGGTGTAAAAACCGTGGAAGAAATCTTTAAAACAGCCAGGATTAGAGAGCGCTGCAAAGAGCTGACTGCCAACCTCCAATGATGGAGAGGCACTATAAGAAGAAGAACCAAGCTATGAAATGAGCTAAAGAACATGGAAACCACGAGCAGGCAAGCTTAGCGAGACCGACGACATTAGACAAGACAGGCAGCCGGGATGAGCTGGTTAAGGAAGGCCATAAAGAAAGAGTGTGAACCTTGGAAGAAGCCTATATTGTCCAGCAGTGAAGGAATACGGGCTGATGATTTTATACAACTATACTTTAGGTACCTACCTAGTTTGGTATAATTATGGCGCCAATGAAAAGAAAAACATTTGACGATCACGTCCGCAATTTCATTTCACACAACAGTCATTTGGCCAAAGCACTCAAGATATCGAGTTGAACAGCATGTATTGGCGTCGGGTACATGCTCCGCTTAGTGCCCCTCTCAGGTTCCAACATAAATCAAAGCTTTGAAGGGTGTGAGCCTGTTATGTTCATTTACTGAGGGAAGGAGGCTATTTTGGTTATAACCACTAATTTGGTATCCATCTTCATAGTTACACCTATTAGTTTGTGACGCCTCTATTATCATTATCAGAAACATATAGGATATTGCCTCTGAGTGAAATACCAAAAACTATGGTTTGTTTCACATTATTCGTCTGTAATTATGTTTATTGAGATGGTAATATTAGTTAGTTAGTGTACATCTAACTAAATTGTAAAACCAGGTCAAAGAAACCCATTTTTTATATTCCCTAATACCTAGTAAAACTCAGAAATTACTCCTTAATAAAATGGCGTGCCTATTCCCGTACCAAAATTTTCAAATAATTTATTCTAAATTTGAATTTTCAAAGTACAGTTTTTTAGTGAAGTCAAAGTTTTAACGTCCAAAAGTTATAATTTTCTCTATAGCCCCAAGACTAGGTGCTTAATTAGGGACCTGATTATAAATAGCTTTCTACCCTGCCAGTCCTTTGCCAGTATAACTTTCAGAAGTGTACCTACCAAATTCAGCGAAAGACACTCTATTCATCTTAGTGTAAGTAGCTACTATTCACCTAAGTTATTCGAAGTCCCATTTAATGTGGGGTTTAAATTTTTAATCCCTATTATATTTTTAACCCGATTAAGTGCCAATTTCTCCATAGCCGAATGGCGTAGTCGTTAGTGACCTGACTACTGAGCCGATGGTCCCGGGTTCGATTCCCGGCTGGGGCAGATATTTGTTTAAACACAGATATTTGTTCTCGGGTCTTGGATGTGCCCGAAAAATGGCAATAGGCCCGCCCCCTATTACATTGGGACTAACATAACACTCTGGCGAAAAGTGGGTGCAGCAATGCACCTCTGCCTACCCCGCAAGGGAGTACATTAGTACAAGGCGTGAGTGCGTGTGTGTTTTTCTCCATAGCCGGTTATCTAACCGACAGGAATTGATTTACAAATTAAACGTCATCTCCATATAAAATTCATGACAGATGTGTCAAAAGTCACTACTCCCTGGTTATTCTCTAACCGACTATGGAGAAATTGTCAGTAAGGGTTAATCTGACGCGTGGTGGCGGTGGTGACACGTTAAAGAAATCCAAAATATTACGTAGATATAGTCAAATTTAAAAAAGTAACGACACGCTCCGTAATATCAAACCCATAATATGCTCACGAAAATACCATTTTTACGCATGCTCATCCTGACATGTGACTTTCAGGCTACATCGAGTATTTTCCTTATCATCAATAACCATTGAATTTGTCTTCCTGACTCACGTATTAGCGATAAATCACACATCACACCCTCAAAGAAAGGGTTCGTCTGTATTTTTAAAAGCGACATCTTGTCACTGATGCCGACGTTATATAGAAACGTTGCAGAAGAGTAGGAAAGAGCAAAAATAAACACTTACGAGCAAATAGCTCCAATGAGAAAATTTTAACAAAATGTTTTTAGTTTGTAATATTCTGATGCGCCGTTAAAAGAAGGAGTAGAGTAGAGAAAACACAAAATTACTCTTAAACGGAAAACACAAACTTAATAGTGTTTTCCGTTTAAGAGTAATTTTGTGTTTTCTCAGTGGCACTTTTTTACTGCCCGTGAGTGTATATTATTTATCCGCACTGATTTTGATGAAATATCAGTAAAATAAGAAAACACAGTATCAAAGGTAATTCTTTTTTGGCGTTTATTGTATTAACTTCTGGATTCCAGGCACCAGGAATTAGGAGGTAGGTTCTAAAAAAAAATTGCAGGTCGAGGGGACCAAAAATCCTAGTTGGTTAGTTTCAGTGTCCGCAATCTCATAACCGTTTGAGAAAGGATAATAATAATTATTCGTGAACGAAAGTTGCTTAGGGTGACCCGTTGAGTCATACCCTTCCCCCCGATTTACCTACCTACGTGCAGAAAATAAATATAGTTTATAGTTTTACCGAAAATGTAAGCATACTGTAAGATAAATTTAAACAACTTTACCATGAACTCGAAGAACAAAAACTGTTAAATTTCTACGACTGAATTCTATTTCAGGGCGTTTTAACGCGTCTGATAAGAACGTTAATACAAAATAAACTGTCCGCTGGGCTACCATGAATCTTATTTGGAGAGAGATAACGGGTCTTTAGGGTGCGATAAACGAACAGAGATGTGAAATTGTTACAATACTTCTATATTATCAAAATGTATGGCACTTAGATAGTTGAGGAATGAAGAAGGGCGTTCCCAGTATTCAAACTGGTTCCCTACGCCCTACTAGGTTCGGCAACACTGTAAATTGTATGTATATATAACGAGTGTATTCAATAAAATGAAGTACTTACTCAGTACCTTTTAGACAGTAGCTTAAACTTTTCAAATATGGAGATTTTTCCGCGAGATTCGTTTTGTATTTAAAGGGTTTTTCCCTGAGAATTCCGGTATATTACATCACACAACCAAGTACATACTTGCGTGTCACGTTTTTTTGCCTTTGCCTTAAAATCCTTCAATGAAAGTTATCCACATACCTAATAACGATAGAGAACGGGAACCACAGTGGTGAAGAAGGAACCGCCGATGTAAGACGGAGGATTTATCGGTCGGATAATTGAGCAGGCGTCAGCGAGCCGGACTATCCACGTGCTTTTATGAACTTGAAAATGGCTACCACTCCAGCCGTGGAATGTTATGTGTGTGTTCCGGCTTTACGTATATTTTTATACTGCTGCAAATTGTCGATGCTTTTAGGCGTGGGTGAACATTGAACGCGAATTCTATGATTGGAATCTTTTTAATGAAGGGTAAGTTCTATTTGTAAAATTTATGGGCCTTACCACAAAAAAGAGAGACAGCATTTAACAGATGTCAAACGCGAACGAATTCTGTCAAATTTCGTTTTAAATACATATGTTAAACAGTGTTTTAAGTTTTTTGTTGTAGTACAGTTTGTGTTTTTGGTATGTAGGTATAACATAGATACCTTAGATTAACAATATAAATGATACGATACAGTGAATTAAGATTTTTGTGTCGATAGATTTTAGTTGTATTGTATTTGTATTGTACCTACCTACTTATTCTAAAAATGGTCATCCGCTCATCATCATCACACGCATGTCTTATAAAAGACGTATCGAAAGCAGGTAACGTAACTCGCTAGTCACTCTACCTCACCACGACATTTACAATAACTTCTACTTGTAACAGTAACAAAATTTTGTTACTTATTACTTCATTTCTGGGTACCTACAGTCCAAGCAGGAACAGAACTTGAAAACATTAAACTTAGAAGTACCCAATAGATCTTCATAATAAAACCCAACAACGAGGAGACTAAGTACTTAAAAGATGAGCAAAGTTTTCGTTAATATTTTTTTTTCGGTTATTTATGAAGAGCATTTATGAGATATCCATTCAATCTTTTAGCGAGCCATTGCAAATTGAAAAAAAATGGTCCCCTTGTGTGCAAACCGATTCGATGGCGCAAAATGATATTGGTTACGGTTTTAACCGGTTCTTTTTGCTGAAACAAAGGGAATTCAGAGCACGTTAGCATTATATTCGTGCCTCATATTGCTCCAGCTCAAAAGTAGATTACGCGTTTAACGTGTCTGTAAGGGACCTGCATAACTAAGCTTGGAGGGATGATTTTCTTTGAAGCAAAATTGGCTTACGAACCCTCTCTCTTGCTTCCGTGGCACGCAGAAATTTGATGCCAACCCCCGACAAGAAAAGGGTGCTAATAATTTAATCCCTGTTTCACCACGACATTTAAATTTACTTGGAAGATGAACCAATTTGGTAACTGCATATTAGAATAAGTTGTGCCTGTGACTGATGTCCTGTTTTTGTATGTAAACATTGAATAAAGAATACCTGTGTAACAGTCCTGTGTGGAGTATCATTATTAATTCGATGGGCTTATTTTCTGTTACATATTCAACATCTACCACCACCACCACTAGACAATCTAGACATAGGCCTATCCCAAGGAGCGCCACTTCACCCTGTCCTAATCACAAAAAATATTTTAATTAATTTAAGCATATTATGTATGAATGGTTGGTTTTAACTCAAAATAACGCAGTATATTTTTATGAATCTAAACGAAGGCATTATTTTCATAAAACATCCTCGCTCAGAATCCTCATTCTTACCTTTTACTTACAGACCCTTGGGCCCTCCCAATTGCTCGCTACTACTTACTGTGATTATAGCCTGTTAATATGTAATGAACACAAGATACTGAGAACCCTTCATTTCTACTTCCTCCCTCGGGAATGTGAATAAAATAGAGAGTCAATGTCTAGCTGTCAGAAAACTTTTAACAACTCTCTCAGAAAGAGTTTTTGCAAGGTTTTTGCGTTTACCCTTTTTGGCATATTGCTCTATGCGATATGTATGCTATTGTGCACCCATTTTATAGCCTAACCCTTAGAAAACGCTTTTACACTGACATACAGGGTGGATTTTTTAATGAAGGTGGTCAGTATGAACACTTATAAAATTCCTCCTATAGGAATTACCTAAGTGGTTTTATGTTTCAATAATTTTTTACTGTTCATATTTTTTTATATAAAGTCTTAAAATAAAGAGTAATTTTCACTTATTTTACTTATGGACAAATATATATTAAAAATAAATAAATACTGATTGTTAATCTCTTTTGAACAGATCTTAAATACTTAATTAGTTTGGATCAATTTCCGTTTTTATTATTTTATAGAATTATACTCTCAAGCTAGATAGGTAATATGAAAAAAAAAACTTACACGTGTTTTTTGTTTCAGGTACTTACGCTCATTCTCATTCCTGATTTCGTCAAATTCTTCTCTCAGATTTGTCTTTACGGCATGCAAGGAAGTAGGTATGAAGGACATACTTACTTAAGTAACCTACCTTGTAAATTTTTACCAGACAATGTTATTAACTCAGAAATAATTGCATTCAGCTATACCTTTTCCTTTAATTTCACAGTCTATATTATCATCCACATACATTCAGTCCGCGATTGGACATACTTAGATAATTTTTTGCACTACCATACTTATTTTCTGCTTTGCATACTGGCCCTCTGCCACTTTAGCTTGAATTTTAAGAAATAAGTATACGGTTAATGTTTTCGCATAATTTTTGTTGTTAAATTCGTGCCTTTTTACGCAAAGCGCAATTGCGGAAATTGTTACTAATTAGATTTTCTTCGTTTAAAACCGATTATATGGGGGTTAATTGTTATTACTTTTCTTAGCAATGAAGGCGCCAAGCGAGTAAAGCTACTTTCTTAAGGAGCTGCGTTATTAAAATCCCAGTAAAAAAATAAATAAAAAAACTCTGCTCCAAACAACATGACTGACTCTCCCCCGGGCGCTAATTTTAAAGCGGCTGCAGTGGCGACCTCTATACTACAATAGGTATAGTACAGTAGGTAGGTATTATATTGGTATTTGTATAGATCCAATTCGGTCGGCTTTTGTCTTCACATTTTTCATTTCGTTCGCAGCTTATGCTGTTTTTTCAAACAGCGTAGTCATGATATATTTATTTATTTGGTATACGCTCTGCTATTTATACGTAGTTGTATGTTAAGTATTGTGTACATTATCCATTATGTATTTGCCATAAACCACGTGGAAAGACATGTTTTTATAATCGAGGATCCAACATTTATGTGGTCTACGACTCTCCTCTAATTCTAACCAGGTTTTAGATTTGGAACGCAAAGTTTCTAGCATTTATTTGCTAGAAATTTCATTCAATATTCGAATCTGTCACATATCCGTGGCTTTTTTACGTAAAGCCACGATCAATTCGGAGTTAACGCATAAATTGCTTTAAAGATTCTTTTTGTCGTGTTTTTATCCATCGCGTGTGATCCGTGACTGCATGAAAAATGCTTTCGAAAAAGATTGCTATGTGAAATAAATACCTCGGTATATTTTGTTTGTGCGTTGAAGTAGGTCGAATTCAGTCTTACTTATCTATGAAAGTATGCGCATCACATAGTGAACTCAAAATAATTATCTGTTCATTGTTGTTTTATGAGTTAGAAAAAGGGTTTTGTCTATGCCGAAAGCGGATGGATGACTCAGGTCATTCTTATCAACTTACGTATATTTTACGGCGTTGCATTTTTTCCCCCGCTATTTATAGTAACGCGTCGTTATTCCGAGGTAAATCACAACATTTGAAAGTACCTATAATATAATAATATAATTATCATCAGCCAATAATCATCCACTGCTGGACATAGGCCTCTCCCAAGGAGCCCCACAACACTAATATATATATATATAAGCGTTGTGGACTTATGTAAACTTATGTATATATATATATATACATAAGTTTATATAATAATATATAAGTAAGAAATATTTACATTTGTAATAGTGATGTAAAATATTGTCTTTTGTAAGATTTGTAAGAATATACCTTTTATTTTATATGTTTTAACTAGAGATGGGCCGAAATTCGGTAGACATTCGGTTCAACCGAACTTCGGCAGGTTTAACCGAACTTCGGTATTCGGCCGAAATTCGGTTCAAATGCCGAACATTCGGCACACCTATTTCTACATTTTTTTATAGAATACAGTGTGGATTTTTTTCAGTGTTGTTATCAGTTGTAGGCGAGTGAGACTAGCAGTAATGCTTGGCCATTTTTTAAACCACTCTAAAATCTCGAAAAAAAAAAAACCGTTTATTTCATAGAACAACTTAAATACTAAAATTTATAGAACAGCTGTATTCGTTTTTAAGGTTCCGTATCTCGAATGGAAAAAAACTTATTGGATCACTTTGTTATCCGTCCGTCTGTCTGTCTGTCACCACACTTTTTCTCAGAAACGGGTAAATGTATCAAGTTGTTATTCCATTGCATCTAAATTGGGGATCAATATTTTTGTTGTTTTGATGATGTGGGATATGGTTGAATAGGTATTTCATAAATATTAAAGGTATGCTTATGCTCACACCATTTTTGGTATTCAGTGATTGCTTTACGAAATATTAAACTTCAAAGTGCAAATTTTTGTTAGACTTAAGTATCCCCGTCCCTCAAGTCACAGATGCAGTGCCTACATAATATAACTTTGCCTTCAGGAGCTTCACTGCGGTAATTCCACCATGTATAATAGAATTACGAAAGCTACAAATTTAACCGAATATTCGGCCGAACTTCGGCCGAACTTTTAGTTTTTACCGAATGTTCGGCCGAAGCCGAACTTCGGTTCAAACCACATTCGGCCCATCACTAGTTTTAACTCAGTATAATTGCTAACACACTTATTAAAGAACACTCGGGGTAACAGTACCTATCACCCTAAAAAACTAGACGAAAGTCGGTTGAGCCGTTTGGAAACTACGATGCCACAGACAGTCACACACCCTAAACTTATAACACCCCTCTTTTTCTAGTTGGGGGTTAAAATATAGTAAAGTACGTATTTCTTCAGAGCTACCAATCATGAGAGACCACACTATCATAATCATGTTTCCACTCGAAGAATTTCACTAATTCTTAAGTGTCATTGAAAACTTTCCAAATGTCCCAAGTTGTAATAAGGTTTTCTTGCCTCACGCAATACTGTATTACTTCACGTAGTCCACAAAAACAGTCAAGTATGAGTCGTATACGTAGCTACGATATTTGTGATTCAATACGTATTTTTCGCTTTTTTTAATATCAGTAAATTATTTTAAGAAAACCTTCCTAATCTCCCAAGTTTCAAAGTCTATAGTTAAAAATAGCCATGTAATTTACAGTTGCAGTTAGTTGTGATGTGTTGCAAAATCCGGCCGATAAGTTGTACAATGAGTTTGGTATTTGTTATTGAGGAAATAGATTTCTAGACAAATCATAACTTAGATTTCATTGCTAGGCTAGGCGTATAAAAGCATTGACAATAAAGCTTCCCCTTACCTACCTATTAGCTTTTATAAAAAATAGAGTGCACTATACTGCGAGGAACTTTTATTTAATCAAAGTTTCAGAAGTTTTTTTATCGGCAAACTGAAAGTTACTTATTTATTTATATTTAACAATGGCATTTTTAAATCTTAACCTTTCTATGTTCCATTATCAGCTTTCGGATCATATAGATTTTCGAATTTATGAACTTCCTATTAGACATTTAAATTATAGCTTTGTATTTTCGTACGTAACTTACTGCACATATGACTAAATAGACTGTGCTACTCCAAAAACGCTTATAAAAACAAGGAGAACCAGCCCGTTAAATGGCAATAGGCCCGCCCCCTATTACATTAGGACTAACATAACACTCTGGCGAAAAGTGGGTGCAGCAATGCACCTCTGCCTACCCCGCAAGGGAGTACATTAGTACAAGGCGTGAGTGCGTGTTTTTTTTTTTAGAACCAACTAGTAATCTTCTTTAATTACTATAATACAATACTTATTATGTATTTCCAGGTACTAGGTACAATTATTACAGTCATCACATTTGAAAAGCATAATACATGTATAACACCTGTGTTTTTCCCCCAAGAGTATTTATAAAATGGTTTCCAACATTTCTAAAGACAGTATAGGTATACAAGGATCTGGATTTATTTAATGGAACTTTATTGTGGAAAAGAAGCTCACAAGGATTTCGTGGCTTTATTTGACTGGCTCCGGGCTGGCATTGGGGGAGAAGATACAATTAGTGATGGATTTAACAGGTAGAATGGTAGATACACTGTAATTCCTTCAGGGTGAAGTAATCTGAAAGGGATAAATTGCTTTTTATTTGTTGTTGCTGTTCGCAGGTGGATCTAGAATGGAGATATTTTTTCATGAACGTCGCAAAAAAATGCATTTTTAGTTTCGTACTTAAATTGTTTTTTAAAGTAAAAAGTTGAGGAATGAAAGTTTTTTAGAGTGAATAAAAGCAAAATGAAATAATACGCAAACAAACCATAGATTTCGATCAACGCAGCTCACACTACCTAATACCGACCACTCGTCTTTTTCAAGAATAAGTATTTATTTCTCTATCAGATACTCGATCATAAACAAGTAATGATCGATTGGTCGATGTTATGATTCATATTATAGATAGAAATTGTGTTTACTTTATTTATTTTTGGCTACCGATAGAATGCGCGAAATGCGGAACCAATTGTATGATGAGAAATCTATTTTTGAGGTACTTTGGCTGATTTGGGTATAAAAAAACTTTATAGACTTGATATCGTATTGTAAAAAAAAAACAACAAACAGAGTATGTTCAGTTACCCAAAAGTATCAGCAAAGTAAAGTTATCTGCCAGTTCAACAAATTTATAGATAGGTAAATTGAAAATACAATAACAAAGCAAGCTGTGCAAAACTGTGTTTTATACTTCTTTTAATGCCGTGATAATTCCTTACAATAATACAATATAAAAGATAAGAGGACAACAATGAAGAAAAGTATTAATTTTCGTACCTACCGACTGTCAACATAAAAGTTCCTTTCACCCAGCTGGATGACGGCCTATGAAATGTAAGGAGACTCATAAAGTATCTCGATTGCGCCCACTTTGTCTCCCAGAAACTCCTTTTTGTTAGCAGAAAATAGGGGTTTTGGGTTTCACGTACTATCTGTCTTTGTACACAAGATTATGTAGATTTTATGTAAATAAAATCAAACTAAGGCCAATACCCTTATACTACGGATATTGGTTCTTCGGCAGATAATATGACTTGACTGTCACTTCTGCAAGCTGACACTTATATCTCTATCATGGAAGTTAAAATCAATAGTAATAAAATAGACCACCTTATCGGCTCAACACAGTTGTGGGCATAGGCTAAAGTTTGTGTAGGGGTGGCCAAAAATTTTCTGTCAAGATGATCTTGAATACATACTATAAGTAAAACGAGACTAGGAAATAAATGCAGATACGATGTATGAGCGTAATGTGGACAGGTAGCCTCTGCAGTCACATGGTTCTAATTTAAGTGGAATTCACTACGTAATAGTTGATCCGTGAAGCTACTTTTACTTGAAAAAAACTAAATTTCGGAGATTTGTTGCGCTGTATCCACGACTCTTATCTTGTTGCTTTAAATGTACCTTTAAGTTACATAACAAACAGCTCTGCTAAATTTCATATTTATAAAGCAAGAGTAGACCCTATAGGCTCGTGGCTCGTGTAGATTGAACAATTCATAAATGCTGCCAACTGATTCATGCGCGGGGTTTCGATAATTTCCGATATGTGATTTACGTAAGCGGTGGAATGTTCCGGGGGCACCGGCTGCCGAAAATTTAAACAAACATGTTTCTGAAATACGGAAAAAGAGAGGCTTTCGACGGCTCTAATCTGATCTGATGACTGTTTCATGCACACTGAAATCAAATCCCTTTTTATTTCCCGTTAACAAAATTTGACACATTTGTATCGGGTAGTATTTAGTGAAAGAATTTTGCAATATCGATGGCGCGTTAGCGCGCTTGGTACGTCATACGTCATACTAAATCAGCATAGCGCAACAGCAATAACAGCATGTTTACATAATATCGATTTCATCTGATGGTTCATGGATGGAAAAGTATGACTTACGTAAGTACCTAGTCTAGGCACTTGCCTAGATTGTATTGACATGGAGGTGGGAGGGTAAACCGCACATTTGTTTGGTGAATATCCACATGCTCTTCAGTCAATATATTGCACGGCTGTTTACTGAAGCAAATTGTAAATGCACTGTTCGCAACTATCGATTGGAAATAGATACAATGGGAAAGATACATTATCTATATACATATTATAGTGCTGCCTTCTACTGCGGTACTAATGTGTGAGGTAGGCAGAGGTACATTGTTGCAACCACTTTATCCAGTGTGTGTAGGTCTAGTAATCGACCATTGGACTATTGGACGTAAATGCAACACTGGGCAAAATCAGGAACACAGAATACCTTATCTATGCTTCCTAACTAATATTATAAATGCGAAAGTAACTGTGTCTGTCTGTCTGTCTGTCTGTCTGTCTGTCTGTCTGTCTGTCTGTCTGTCTGTTACTCTTTCACGCCAAAACTACTGAACGGATTTGAATGAAATTTGGTATACATACGGTCTAGACCCTAGGAAAGAACATAGGCTACTTTTTATCCCGGAATTCCCACGGGAAAACTTTTTAAGGCGAAGCGAAGCGCTGTCTGTCTGTTACTCTTTCACGCCAAAACTACTGAACGGATTTGAATGAAATTTGGTATACATACGGTCTACACCCTGGGAAAGAACATAGGCTACTTTTTATCCCGGAATTCCCACGGGAAAACTTTTTAAGGCGAAGCGAAGCGCTCTCTGTCTGTTACTCTTTCACGCCAAAACTACTGAACGGATTTGAATGAAATTTGGTATACATACGGTCTAGACCCTTGGAAAGAAGATAGGCTACTGTTTATCCCGGAATTCCCACGGGAAAACTTTTTAAGGCGAAGCGAAGCTCGCGGGAACAGCTAGTACTAAATATACCACAATTACCACAGATATTCCCGGCTCGAGATCGAACCAGGGACTCTTATTACAACAGTAACCCAGTCTCGAATAACCCATGCAACGACCGGTCGTCTACTAGGTATATTGTGTGAATTATTAAAGTCATAGTTTTTTTTCATAACTTCACAAGCAAAATTATTAAGCCAGATTTTTTATCATATTATTCTTATAGATTTTAATATTGTGCACATGAGTCCCACAGACATCATAATTCATAGAATATCTTTATGAAAGAAAAGTAAAATGTAATATTTTTTACATTGCGTAGAAAATTGCGTAGCCTCTGAAGATGCCTTATACCAATGTACTCTTTACAGCAAAATAATCTTGGTAAAAGCTTCGATCTTATGCTTTGTAAGATTTTATAGTACCTACCTACTTGCGTATGTTACAAAACGGTAATGTCTTATTTTACATATTTTGTAATAACCTTATATTAGTAGCTACGTAAATATCCAAAACCACAATAAATACATTTCCTTCAAAATTCAAACATAAAAGCGATTTGGGGTAGATTTTGTGATAATGTACCCTAGAAAACATGTAATCGGATTGCCTTGGTAAATTCTATTATTGCCAAGTTTAAATTCATTTGTTCTGCCATTTTCTGCTCAAGTTTCAAGTGGATTGAATACCCAGTTCAAATGAAGCCTGCGATTGATTATGTGTTTGAGTTTTCTAAATATAAGTAGGGACTTACATTTTATATTTACAATAAGACTTAACTACTACACTCATGGGCAATGAAAAAGTTCCACTCACAAAATGCAGAAACACGATCCCAATTTTTTGAAACATTTAGTTTAAAATTTTACAAAATAATTTTAGTTGGTAATATTCTGATGCTCTGTTAAATTTACTTCAATGTTGCAGAAGGCGTTATTAAGCTATCCTTTCCGTTCAGGAGTAATTTGGTGCTTTTCTTAGTGAAAACTTTTCATTGCCCGTGAGTGTACTTTATAGAGTAAGTACCTATACTCATTAGAATAAACGAAATTAGTATCTAATCTAATCAGTATTGTATCAAATGTTTATTTAAAATAACATCTACCAAACAACATGTTTTGGGCATAAAATGTACCCTTCTTCACTTAAGTCCGACAGAATTATAATAAGTTCATTACAGAGAATAACCGTTTTATGTTGGTATTTTGCTAAAATTTTACGACCAAGTCCAACTGGGCCCCTCTTTTAATTAGAAACACTCGGGGATAGCCCTCCGAGGCCCATATACTCGATTTAGCGAAGGTGCGTACGTGAGGCGACTGAAATTGTTAGAAAATGACATTTCCAATGAATGGGAGCTTTCATTATAGGGCTCAACCCCTGAATGGTTCATAAGCCGATGACACAAAGGTAGCTAAGCTTAATTCTCTAAAACCTACCTACCTAACTAAAAGGCTAAGGCTAGAATTTGTGTTTTAAAAGTACTTATTCGTATTTTTGTAAAGTTGGTATTTTTCCTTTTACTAATTGTACTATGTACATGTTCGACAGGTCTCCCTAATTCTTTAATTTTTATTCATCATGCGCCGCCGTCGTCTTTTGCACTACTTTTAGCAACCTTAACCTTGAGGTACTTTAGTTATTTTAGGGGTGCAAAAATAAAAGTAATTCATCCTCACTCACGGTCATCTCCCATGAAAGTAAGTAGTAAATAATATTATGATCTGGAAAACTATGTGAGCTATGTAACGTACAGCCTTGGCTTTCATGTGTTTACCACCTGCGGGTTGATCCCATAACGTGGCCATTTCCACTCTTTTTATTAACGTTTGATTGGCAATATAATCGACTGCCGCCATGTCGCCGGAATGTAGGGAAGCAATAAGAAAGTTACATAGAGATCGACAAAGCTAACTTTGCAACAAAAACAAGTGCTGACGTGCTTGTCACAATATTTACTTCCATAATTTAGTAAATTATATCCTACGATTAGTTAATCGCAAGCAATGAACCCGTTCATTGCTTGCAGGGAATCTAGCCCCAAATTACTCCTAAACAGAAAAGGCTAGCTTTATGACGCCATGTGCAATATTGAAGTTCATTTAACTACGCATCATGTTCAAATCCTAACTAATATTATAAATGCGAAAGTAACTGTGTCTGTCTGTCTGTCTGTATGTCTGTTACTCTTTCACGCCAAAACTACTGAACGGATTTGAATGAAATTTGGTATACATACGGTCTAGACCCTGGGAAAGAACATAGGCTACTTTTTATCCCGGAATTCCCACGGGAAAACTTTTTAAGGCGAAGCGAAGTGCGCGGGGACAGCTAGTTATTACATAAATGTTAAAAAAAATTGGGGTTTTTTTTCAATAAAACTATCATGACTTGCGCCTGTAATAAATTCTATGCTCTACAAATTGTAACATGTGTATATAGTAATGCACGCTATAAGAGATAGCATTATAAGTTTTTCACTGTCCCTAAGACATTTACGAGAGTAAGGAGTAAGAACATAAACTTTTTCTAGATTTAGATGGACGTGCCCTGGATTCTAAAGTCGGAATAGGACCCGTATCTCATCTGTTTATCTATTGTTTAATATAAATCGACTGTAAACACATCAGTTTGCTGTGGATGGTATGGTAATTACAGTAAATGATCTATTTATAAATGAATGTAAATGTGAGTACACCACTGAACTGCATTACTATATACACATGTTACAATTTGTAGAGCATAGAATTTATTACAGGAATTTATTAACTTTGGAGATACCTAATGAAGTACTTATTTATTTAATTTGAATATTTTTTTTTTTTTTTTACTTACTTAATTTTTTTTTTTTTATTAATTATTATTTATTTATACAATTTACAAACTAAACTACCTATATATTATACAAACTAAACCTATGTACATAACTAAAACTATATGTAGAAGAGACCTTCTAAGCCTGGTCCCTGTGGGAGGGTTCCCAACACGCTGGCGACATTGCCCCGCTGGATCGCCAGACTCAGGCGCTGGCGGAGGTACGCCCCGGCTCGTTTGTCCCCTGAGACGTCTGCGAGCCGGGAAGAGATCTCTTTTACCAAACTTTTGGCATCCGGACCCCATGGCCCCATCGTTTCAACGCCAAACGGGAGAAATAGGTATGTGCTGTCGAGCGACCTGTATTTCTCCCGTTTCAGGTTTTCAGCAGTACCAGCCGCCGCTCCCGCCGCCCTGGATGTGTGTGGGACGTGTGACGCCGCCAGTGTGTCGACGCACGTGGCATCCCACACTAGCGACCTCCCGTGTGCCCAGGGAATAAGCGACATCCCGTCGGGCCTCTTTCCGTCGTCGCGGATGACACCGGCAGGTTCCAGCACCGCCGGGGTGTTGACTGACACAAGGGCCCGGCGCAGGATGTCGTTCAGTGCGGCGTGGCGGGACAGGCGGCCGGCACTGCGTCTGCACGAGAGGCCATGGTGGCCAAGTTGGCTGACCTCCGCTCCGCACGGGCAGTGATGGGGCTGGACAATTTTCATGCCAAGCCGAAGGCCGATCGCCGTCTGGAAAGACCTGTCGTCGAGGAAGGTTCCCACCTTCGGCGAGGGCAGGGCATGGAGCCAGAGGCCTGACTCGCGTTCTGCCGTCGCCAGGAGTCTTGCCCTCTCTGTGTTGTTGGGGCTCGTCTCGAGCAGGTGCCTTCCTGTAGACAGGCATTTGGGCTCGTCCCACAGACGCTGCGAGTGCGGGTTTTCGGGCAGTGCCTCACCAGGGCAGATCGATTGCCATGCCTCCTTGGCTTCACCACAGCACGAGACCTCAGAAACACCCAAGGATGGGTGAATAATTTTATTATACAAGGCCAGTGTGCTGTGGGTTGAAGACAAGAAGGCGGGTAGGGCTACATCCGACACCTTTCTGACACCGATGCCGCCGAAACGGATGGGTAGAGAGGCCTGGAGCCAGTCGCGGTCTCTGAATGGTAGGTTTAATATTTTACTGAGTGAATTTTGTATTAGGTTGTCTATGTCTGAAAGGATTGTTTTGTTTTTGAAAATGGGGCTGCATCTTAGTATGTATGTGAAGTTGGGGACAAACAGTGAGTACCGGATTATTTGAAAAGCCATGTGTTTACTTATTTTGAGGAGGTGTGGGATTTTATTGGTGAAAGAGTTAATTTTTTCAGATATGAAGTTGTTAATTGACTGTTCATGGATGGGAGCTCCGAGGAGGCGCAGAGATGTTTCGTCTAGTATTTTAATATTGGGGCCTAATGAGTTGAAGCGTTGGATGATTATCGATTTTCTCGCTTCGGATATAATATGTGATGGGATGAAAATTTCGCACTTAGAGCTGTTGAGTTCCAGGCCTATTTCCCTCATATTGTCCGTGAGTGTACGGAGGTCGTCGAGCACGGTGTCAGACTCGCCTCCCAGAGTGCCGTCGTCAAGGTACCACATGTTCAGCTTCGACTTCAGGGAGGATATCGTTTTGTGGATGGCGAGGCTGAAGATGGCGGGGCCGAGCGGATCGCCTTGTTGGCAGCCGACTTCGGAGTGGATGAGATTTGAATTGTAGATGAGATTGGATGGGGATGAATAACATTGCCAGAGGTATGGATATATTTCTGGTGTGAGTTCTTTTATTTCAGTTAGGAATGTACCTCTGTCTATTGAGTTGAATGCGTTTTTGATGTCGACTTTGAGGACAACCTCGCCACCGTCGTGTTCGATATAGGTCCGCAGTGCGTGGACTGCGGCCTCGCATCCTCCCTTGGAGCCGAAGCCGAGTTGGAGGGGTTGCAGGTAGGTGCTTAGCTTTGGTAGAATTTGACGGCAGCAGACTTTGGAAGCTATACGTCTGAGGGTGGAGCCAACGGCGATGGGTCTTATGCCTCCATCCTTTTTGAAAATTTGAATATAGTTAGTATTATTATTGATAAAACGCGTGATGTATGCTATACATCTAGCATGGCGCGTTATGGTGCGTTATTAAAACCTTTTCTCAATGACAAACCTTCGATCCAAACATTGATTTGTGTTTATGTTTTAGTATAGCACCTACCACTCCAAAATACGTACTGTGCTGCAATCACAGGATTCTATACTATTTTCGAAACTACACAAACATTGGAAAAGAACAGTATCGTCAACTGTCACTGTCAAAATGTAAGGCAAATTTGATTGTTCCAAAAGTGACCGTTGTTTTTTTCCATATGTTTGTGTAGTTTCGAAAATAGTAGCGAATCCTGTGATCGCTGCACTGGTTTTGTTGAACTGTATTAAAGATGGCGATAGCTTGGATGAGTGCTTCCCGGTATTTCAGTAGTTTCGGAATTCCACCTTTCCTGATTACGATCAGTAATTAGGGAATTAGTGAGGAATCTGACCTTTTCACCGGATTTTCGGCATTCTCTTTTGGAGCTAACTTAGACTTTTTGTCTCTTAAAATCCGTTTCAGTATTTCTCGGACGTTTAGCCGATATTTTTTTAGGCTTTAGTGCACATAGAACTCATAGAAGTAAAAGTTATATTTTCCGAACAGTACCTAAGTATTTCATGATATTCACGGTGCAATATAGAAGGTTTAACACGCACTAACTTTAGTGACGTAAGAAATGAAATTAGAATCTCTTAATTTAATTAAACTTCAAATGGAATTAAAATAGATACAAAAGTTATACACGTCATAATATTACATATATTAATGTACCTATATATTAAAACACGCACTTTCAGTTAACGACTTATTTATTAAGAACAAATGTCAATCATAGACAATCATAGATGGCGTCATTATACAATTTTGTTACTCAAAATAATAACACCCCTACTTAACAAAATGTTTCTAAAACAACAATTTATAATAACAAAACACAAACAACTTAAACTTTAATTAGGAACCAGACCTATCAATTCTAAAAATTTATAATGTTTGGTTGACAGTAAGCCTTTTGTTAAAAGGTCGGCTGGCATATCTTGAGTTGACACATATTGAACATCAATTAAATTAGATTTTATCGCATCTTTAACATAATGAAAGCGCACATCAATATGCTTAGTCCTATTCAGAGACTGATGGTTTTTTGCTAGTTTCATTGCACTTTGATTATCACAATGTAACTTTACAATGTTCAATTTGCCTGTCAATTCATACAATAAATTTCTTAAGTAGGTAGCTTCCCTTGCTGCCTCAGATAATGCTACATACTCAGCTTCGGTACTTGATAAAGATACCGTTTTCTGTTTTCTACTCTGCCAAGATATAACAGAACCGGCCATAGCAAAGCAGAAACCAGTGTATGATTTCCTGTCCAAGGTATCACTTGCCCAGTCAGCGTCGACAAAACCTTCCAATTTTACATTAATATTATCTTTACAATATTTCAAACAATAATGTTTAGTTTTCTGTAAATACTTTAACACTCTTTTAGCTTGACTATAGTGAGTTTCATTGTAACTATTATTAAATTGACTTAGGTAACTCACAGTATATGCTATGTCAGGTCGAGTTAACACAGCTAAGTACATAAGACTACCTATCAGTCTTTGGTAAGGAACATCTGTTGTACATTTTTCAGCTTTATCAAGATTTAGTTTACATTCTATCGGAGTATCCATAGGTCTACAATTAAACATTCCAAATCTAAGCAACAACTGTTCTACATAATGTTCTTGATCTATGGTTACAGTATTTGAGTTTCTATCTACATTCACTCTCATGCCTAAATAGCGTTTTACACAGCCTAGATCTTTTATTCTAAACTTTGAGCTTAATGTAGCTTTCACATTATCAGTAACATTTTTACAGTTTGAAAATATCAAAAAATCATCAACATAAACAGCTACAATTATTTTTATGTTGTCACTAAATTTTGTAAATACACATGGTTCATTACAACTCATTTTAAAACCCATTTCACATAAACAATCTTTGACCCTCTCATACCACATTAAAGATGATTGTTTCAATCCATATATAGCCTTCTTAAGTTTTAAAACTTTCCCTTTGTCTTTACATTCAAAACCCACAGGAAGATACATAAAAATATTTTCATTTAAGTGTCCATTAAGAAATGCTGTGGTCACATCTAAATGTGTAATGTCCATATCCCACTGTACACTCAGAGCAAATAACATTCTTAATGTTTCACTACAGGAGCAAATGTGTCCACATAATCAATGCCACATTGTTGTGAAAAACCTTTAGCAACAAGTCTTGCCCTATATCTCACTTTATCATTCACATCTAGTTTTTTATTTAACACCCACTTGCACTGCACTATGTTAGTATCACTTGGTATATCAACGAGCTCCCATGCATTGTTGTACTCGAATGACTGCAACTCTTCACGCATGGCCAGCTTCCAGTTCTCAGCTTCAGGTCCATTCAGCGCTTCTGAAAAGTTGATCTCCTCGGCTCCAGGCAAGTTATTTGATGTACATATGTTTGAATAACCATAGCGGTTTGGAGGTCTTCTTTCTCTCTTACTTCTAACTACTTCACCAACTCCATGATCTTGGATCTCACCTTGTGCCATATCTGTTGGTGTGACAGTATCAGTCATTGTGTTAATACTCGTGTCCTCTGGATCCATATGAGCCGATGAGCCAGAACTTGGACTAGCCAGAGATTCATTTATGTTAGTATCCCCCACTGAATCTCTGCTCTCTATACTAGATTCTTCCACGCTGTCTGTCGTTTCAGTCTCCCCTCTTTGAGTCAAGTTCTTTTCTTCATCTTGTATCCATATAGCGGTTTCTTCAGTATTTTCTATACCTTGTTTTCCTTCCATCACTATTATATCTCTTTTCAATGTTACAACATTTCTCTTCGGATCATAGACTCGATATCCCTTAACATTTTCCGAGAATCCAACAAGTATAAACTGTTCTGCTTTCTTATCCCATTTCAATCTTTGTTCTTTGGGAACATGGACCATAACTGGGCTTCCAAATAGCCGTATGTGACTTAGATCAGGCTTTCTTTGATGCCACAATTCATAAGGTGTCTTGTTAACTAGACTTGATGTAACAGATCTATTTTTCAGGTAGACTGCTGTATTCGCAGCTTCTGCCCAAAATTTCTTATCAAGTTTGGCTTCAAACAACAAACATCGTCCCTTTTCTATCACTGTTCTGTTCGCTCTTTCACAAACACCATTCTGTTCTGGGGCGTATGCAGTAGTCTTTTGATGAATTATTCCTTCATTAGCCAAATAGTTGTCCATCACACCATTACAAAATTCTCCTCCATTGTCAGTACGCAGTACTTTAATCTTCTTATTCTGTTGGTTCTCTACCATAGCTTTGAATTCCTTAAATTTCTGGAATACTTCATTTTTGTGTTTGAGAAAGTAAATGAATGTCATCTTGCTGTAGTCATCCACAAAGAGCAAAAAATACCGTGAACCACTTATAGAGTTACTCTCCATGGGCCCACAAACATCTGCATGGACTATTTGAAGTGTCTCCGAGCTGGTGTGTTCACTATGTGCAAATGGCAGCCTTGTTTGTTTGCCTTCACAACATGTAACACAGTTCTCCTTCTTTGTGTCACTTGAAGTAGAAAAGTTCACTCCTTCTACGATGCCATTTCTCATTTTATTCAAGTCGCTGCTATTGATATGTGCCAAGCGCTTGTGCCACAATTCTGCACTCGCCAATGCTGGTGCGGCTAACATACAATCTGTTGTTTTGATATTCAACTTGTAAACACCATTGGTCAAATGTGCCGTAGCTACCAATTCATTCTTCCTATTACGAATGTAGCAATTGTTACTCTCAAACACAACTTTGTTTCCGTTTTTGATGAGCTCACTCACTGACAACAAGTTTGTTGACAACTTCGGTATACACAATACATTCTTCACTGTAATGTCGTAGTTGCGATCTGTAGTTATTCTCACGTCCCCGGAGCACTTTACGGGTACCTTTGTACTGTCGGCTACCGTAATTTCTGTTAAATTTGGCGTAAAGTTTGCGTTTTCTATCCAATTTTCATTCGATGTCATGTGCGCACTTGCGCCAGAGTCAACGTACCACTCGCTTTTACTGTACTGTCCATTCAGAAATACCACACTAAATGCATTCGTTTCTTTATTTTTCTGCAGTAACGGACATTGGTTTCTAAAATGCCCGATTTCTTTGCATTTATAACACGAAATCACTTTTTTCGATTGCTGTTTTGAAGCCATTTTGGTTTGTTGTTGACAGCCATTTTTTTTTATAGTGTTGTTCTGTGTCTTCGAATACGTTTTGTTTGCAGCGAATGCAGCGCCACCTGTATCCAAGTTGAAAGATACTTCCAAATCGATAAGTTTCGATTTAATCGCGTCTGTGGTAATCTGTATTCCTGAATGTTCTATTGCCATGATCATTGGAGAATACATTTCTGGCAACCCTGCTAATAATAGCGAACCAATCCATTCATCTGTAATGGCGAACCCGGTTCCTCTTAATCTTTGAGCTGTCTCGACAATCTGCGTGACATAATGAGTCATAGAATCACAGCTTTCTTGCCTGATTGAAATTAGATGTCGCAGCAAAGAGATTTTTCTTGAAAAGCCGGAGTCGGCAAACATGTTTTTCAGTTTTGTCCACAGTTCCAACGAGGTTTTTGTTTCCTTGATATGAACGTACAATCCTGAATCAATGGTCAAAATTAGCTTTGCCTTAGTCCTTTCGTCGTCTGCAGCCTTGATATCCGCGCCGGGCTCAGCTGGCTTGATGAACTGAATCATGCCCTCTAGCACTAACAAGTTTTCTGCCGCGAAACTCCACTCATCATAATTTTCCCTCCCTTTCAGTTTGGGAACACTTTGCAAATAGTTCATAGCCATTTTTCACGAAAGTTCAGCGTTTTTCTTAAACCGTAACACCACAATTACTTAAGAAAAATCAGGAAATTAGCCCATAACCTATTAAAACACGCACTTTCAGTTAACGACTTATTTATTAAGAACAAATGTCAATCATAGACAATCATAGATGGCGTCATTATACAATTTTGTTACTCAAAATAATAACACTATAGACACCCTCCCACTTTTAAATAACATTCCTGAAATCGCTCTACAAAAACAGTTCGCACTTAACAACATCCGCACTCTTGAATAATATTATGAAACGTAAAATTCTAAAGTATTTATTTTACGGGCCTACAAAAAGCATATAAAACAGCCACATTAACAAGGCGCCAAAATAAAGATGCCAAAAAGTTTTTTTCTTTTTCTGTAACCGCGTTTTCGCATACTAAAGGCACTAAAGAGTTTGATAATGCGTTCACTGAGGTGATCCACAAAGATAAATCTGTCAGCCAATTAGGGAGGTATAAAAACGTGACAAGACTTCTATTCAGCCAATGAGGTGGCACCGACGGAATAAGATGTGGGTAATTGATTGGATCTCATTCCTATTTATTATCGCTGAAGTGCCTGATGGAATGATGTAATCCCATGGATAAGTGCAGTGTCAGTATTGTTCGCAAACGATTATCTAAAAAAATATTATACACGTAAGTCCTACTTTGAGGTATCAAAAACTTTTCTCTGTACCGATTCAATAAAATAAAATAAAGTTCATTGATCTCGCTTAGATCGAACAAAAAATACCTTTTATAGTGGTACGTGATGTCAGGATCTAATCTAGGTAAGAGACATAAACTACAGCTAGTATCCTACATAAAAACAAACATTTAGATAAATTAGTATTCGTGAAGATAATAAAATGCGTGCACTAAATTCTGGCAGTAGTCGTTAATGTCTAATCAAACCATGTGTGATTAGAATTATCAAGCGAAATTGTGTTCGTGACTTTACTACTTACAAACTACACTTGAAAGACTTTTATTATAATTAGTGTGGTGTCTTGCCAATTTTTTTTCATAAGGGTTACTCTATACTGACGAAAAACGAACGAACGAGAGCGTCGTGTAATCGGCACGTTTATTACAACGAAATAGAGTCGTGGCTCGCACAGAAGCACAATTTTTTTTTCGTCATATACAGTCAGCCCCCCGAGCCCTAAATAGTTTTATTTCAATAGGTTACTGAAATTAAAAAGCTATAATAAAAAAAAAGCTGAAAAATACAACAATCTTTTATCGTACGAATATAAACACCCATTTGATCTGATTACGATACGATAACTTCTACTACTAAATTAGTAAAATTCGGATTTTGTTGCTTTAGAGGTATTTACGAATTTGAATTAAATATGTATATTATTTAGTACATATAAACTGAAACCAGTTACAACTGAGCCACAAGAAAACTAAACACAGTGACAAAAGCTCGTGTTCTCTATTAGGAGCATTGTAGACAAAGCTCAACGTATAGTGGATAGTGGCTAAATGCTAAGATGTTCTCGGGAACATTAACAGTGGCATACGATAAATGGGAACAATTACTTAGTACTTAATAATAATGGTGTTAAGGTATTTCAATTTGTTAACACCAACAGAAATTAGTTTTGTTGATATTTTGATACTGAAGGAAAATTGTACAATTATAAATTCCATCTTGAAATCTTCAACATAATAATTTAAAAGGATACCTAGCATAAAATGCCGGGCTTTCTTATTAGACGGTCGAATGGCGTAGTGGTTAGTGGCCCTGAATGCTATGCCGAAGGTCCTGGGTTCGATTCCCGGCTGGGGCAGATATTTGTTTAAAGACAAATATTTGTACTCGGGTCTTGGGTGTTGATATTTATTATATTTAATATGTATCTATCCATGTATTTGTGAAGATATATCAGCTGTCCGATACCCATATCACAGGCTCTGCCTAGCTTGGGGTCGGATGGCCGTGTGTGAGATGTCCCCACATATTATTATTATTATTAATAATGATGACGATGAATCAATATTCATATTAAAGCATCAAGTTTTAATTTCGCTCATCTAAATTCCAAATTCATAACACCTCAATATAGTAATTTGCAATATTGTACAAGTTGTAATAATATACAGTACTAGCTGTTCCCGCGCGCTTCGCTTCGCCTTAAAAAGTTTTCCCGTGGGAATTCCGGGATAAAAAGTAGCCTATGTTCTTTCCCAGGGTCTAGACCGTATGTATACCAAATTTCATTCAAATCCGTTCAGTAGTTTTGGCGTGAAAGAGTAACAGACAGACAGACAGACAGACAGACATACAGACAGACAGACAGACACAGTTACTTTCACATTTATAATATTAGTTAGGATGTCCCAATTACGAACATTGCAACTTTATACAGCTGGACGAGCGTAAAATAACTAATTTGAAACTTGTTTTGAAGTCTATGAATGTTAAACAGGCCAGGTAGTTATAACACAAGTAATAATATAAGAACATTATAAGGTGTCAATATTAAACGACTAGTTAGTTTAATAAGAAGCCGCACAGAAATTATATTAAAAGTCTTCAAATAGGTACTGTGGTATTCATCCACTATGTGATAATCGAAATATTTCATTACTCTAATAGTAATTTATTTGAAGTACAAGTAGTAATACAAGAGGTACAAGAAATTACTCAAATAATTAGTACATAGGTACATTAAAATATCGTAAATGGGTTACCAAGGTACTAACTTTTTTATTTGACGATTCAACGCTTTGATCCGAGAACATTCGCTTTATTTTAAGAATTAACAAACTCGATGTGTAGGGAATGTTTTCGTGAAACCGAAAATTGTTTACAGGAATGCATTTTTTTCCTGTTTTCATTCCGTAAAGTACATTTACTGCGAAGTAAAGGGTAATTAATCCACATTTGTGATAATTGTACAATAAAGAGTTAAATAAAAATTAAAATAAATAATAATATAAGTAAGTAATATAGTGGTTATTGTTAAACCTGTGGAAAGTGACTTGTGTTTTTCTATTATTTTATGCGTGACGAACCTTTGTGTTCAGCTACCATACCAGTATACCACATAGCTTTGAGGGACTAGGAAATTTAAAATCTTTGCTTTAATCTAATATAGCTCACTAGTCAATCCTTTTATAGCACTTAGTCATTATATTAATCATTAAAAAGTCAAAGGTAAAGTCGCTCAGCGTGCTATGGAGAGAGTTATGCTTGGAGTTTCTCTGATGGATCGTATCAGAAATGAGGCTATCCGTCAGAGGACTAAGGTTACCGACATAGCTGTCAAAATATGCAAGCTGAAGTGGCAGTGCGCAGTGGGCTGGTCAGTTCTCGAGAGGAGACCACGAACAGGCAAACTCAGCGTGGGACGCCCTCCTGCCCGCTGGACTGTCGACCTTAGGCGGGTAGCCGGTAGTGGTTGGATAAGGAAGGCCCAGGACCGAGTGTTGAGGCGCTCCTTGAGAGAGGCCAATGTCCAGCAGTGGATGATTATTGGGTGATGATGATTAAAAGGTAACCTACTTAGTTAAAAATAATATATTTTTTATAAATAGGTATTTTTACATATTTAACAGCAAGCAAGAAAACTTTTAAAATACTCACATTGGAGTCAAAATGAATTTGCACTTTGCAGACATTTTCTTAGGAGGAAACCAATTGTGTCGAAAAAAACTCCATCGCAATCAAAACCCTAACGTGAATAATGAACCGTGAAGTGACTTGTATTTTTAAGTTATAAGTTTGTTGTTGATCTCCCTACACCGGCGGGCGCGTATCCAGACTTGGAAGTAAAATTTACACAATTTAAAACTACTTATATCTATAGTTATATTACAAAATAATGTTAGTATAATGAATAATAGTATGCCAAGTACTTAAAGTCTGCCATTGTTAGTATTATAGTAAGCGTGGTGTTGGAAAAGTGGGAAAGTACGCTGAAAGGGGGTGATTCAGGTATAATTTTGAGCAAATTATGTAAGTACTAAGGCATTTGGAAATTCGCGAAAAAAACTCTGAATCAAACCCTTTTGGTTCAAAACATAGAAATTGAAAAATCTTACGTGGAATAAACTATTTTTTGTGCAAAGTTTTCCTCAAGAAAGCCTTGTCACCTTAAGTTTCTCGGCTACTTATTTGTGGCGGACTTGGTACTCTTGGTAGCTGTAAGAGGAAACTTTCTTGGAGTCACTACAGTGACCACCCATCCGGAAGTTTTGGAACACTCCTATTTAAACTTTATACCTATACGTGGTCTTAAGGCTCCCATTCACGGGCGCGTCAATGTGTGAATGTGTTGGTGAGCGTGGCTCGCGGCTAGTACAAATACTACTAATATGTTCCTTGTGCAAGGGTCGTAAAGTTCACAATCGACTGGACTGCAACTAGGGGCTCGTGTAGTGTGATGACGGATTTGTCCACGGTACGGCTCAGGGCTCGGCTCGCGGTGCGTGTAGTAATGGGCTTTATAATATGTTCCTGAAAATAGAGTCAAATTGCACCTTAAGTACTTATATAAATTTTGTGTTGACCTTAAGTTTAAACTTGAATCTCTTTATGATACACCTAACATAAAATAAAATGGAAAATATCGGTAATTCAAGACAGACCACTTGAAAAGATTCTGGTATCTCCATTATAATTGGGTACTTGAGTGAAACCTCGGAAAATTGCCTTTAAATAAAGTATTCTTGTAAGCTTTCGGCTCTTACCCACCGATACATGAAATAAAGGGTAAGGTTTTACGATACCTCGTTATGTAGAGACGGCAAGAGTCTTGTAAAGTCTCGTTATTATAACCGGCGACAAATTGTCTCTTTCTAAAAATAGCCGCGAAAAGTTGAGATGAGCGATTGATATATAATTTGGTTGTGTTGTGTAATAATAATAATTAGAGTTAGTACCAACGCTCACAGGGCGAGTTTTATTCGTGATCAGTAGAAAGGTATAGTCATCTACTGTCCTATTATACTTACTTCAAGTAAAAACTCCATGACTCATACGTCATTTTATCACACCATGAAAAAGGCTCAAACCTTAACAACAACCTTATATAGGTATGTCGCAAATGTCGCAATCGTATTGTATTTTTTCGAACTTATATTAAAAGCAGGTCCGTTTTGAAATCACACACAGGTCTGAGAGTTAATTTCAGGAACCCTTCAACCACACCCGTAACCATAGTTATCAATAATAACTATACCGTAGACAGTAGACACGGGCCACGTCCCATGGGAGCTATAGCAAATGGAGTGACCCTATTCCCCTCATGTTTATGAATACGATGCAAAAAGAGTCACTTTTTGTATACCCTCCCTAGAGTTTGACCAATATTTTTTACCCTAATTCGGTCCTTGTACAAAGTTTTGGGATCATTGCAGTTGTTACAAAGTTTGCGGTGGACTGGCTGTTCATTTCAATCTAAATGTGAGGATAATTCAGTTGGTCATAATAAGGATCATACACCATCCACCAAATTAGCTTATTAATAATAACATTTTCAAATAATTATTATAAACGTTTTCTTAAAAAAACGCTTACGTACGGATTTACAGTTATTTATATCGATAAAACATCATATTGGAAATTGTACATATAAAATCAACTCTTGTGTAACATCTTTGAGCTTTGTTACGATTCCGTTATTTAAAAAGAAACCTTAAATAAAAGGGCCTTCAACAAAAGCTTTCAATATCTGATATAATTAAAATAAAACCAATCAAGTGCTATACAGGGTGCTCGGCACATGGACCGATACATATTTGATAGAAGTCATGTGAAGTATTTTCTTCTTTGAGACATTCCAAAACCCGAAAGTTATTGAGATACCTATATTTTTTTTTCTACTTTTCCAGTCGTCCCTGTCGTAGCATTAACTTGTCAAGATCGATCAACGATTAGGGACGAAAAGTCACAGGAGGTGTAATAATTATGTAGGAAAAGTACATAAGAATATCGATTCTGTTCGTAGCTTTTATAATTTGACATCGAATAATAGCTTTTTGAGCTTCATTCATTGCACCTAAGGCGTTAAGTAACGCCTCGTGTTATCTTTAGGGTAGCTTTCTTTCTTGATTTGATATTATGTGTTATTAAATGTGCGGTTGTCTATATGCAGAGTGCGAGTTTTTACACCTTTCAAGAATTGGCGAGTAAAACAGACATCGAGACAAATATGTTGTGTCGATTTTCACTGCTCGATTGAAATCTGTTTAAAAAAAGCATACACTTGGCCCTCTGACCAGCTGAAAAGCCTGTATAAGACGCAGTTATCTAAAATTGATGTGAATTAATAAAAAAATAAGTAAATTTAAACATAATTAGGTAGTTTATGGGTAGATATTTGCATTTATTTTATCAGGGCACCTACTGAAACATAGAAGTGGACGTATAAGTACATATACATATAACATAGTCCTACTACGTGTACTAAATGTAGATACATTGTACGAGGCTACAACACAAAGTTGTCAAGATGCCAGCTCAAAATGTGGTCTACACAGGAGACCACATTGTGAAATACGGTTAAGGGCAGGTTGTTCTAACAATTAAAGCAGTCGTTTAGTTTGTAGGTGTAGGACATTTAGAAGGACTAGGTATATCAATATATAATATAGGTTTTTCATTGAACATTGTCACATAATATACAGGGTTATTGGTAAGTAGACCGGATCCTTTCAGGAGGTGATAGAGGAAGGCATTTCCAGTCGATTGAACCCAATAATGCATTATCCTAAACTTAACCATTTTTGAGATATTTAATATTTAAGGTTTTTTTAATTTTTTGCCAAAATTTTATGCTTAAAACCGAAAATAAAAAAAAGTAGCCACATTTCAATATTTTTTTTGGTTGTTTTGCATAAGTAACACCTTAATAAAGTAATTAAAGTAATCAAATGTGCATTATTCGACTTAAATTAGACATAATACCTCAAAATAGTTAAACATTTTGAAAAAATATTCAAAACGCAAAAACAAATAAATTAAATTAAAAAAGATTTTCATGTGACATTTTTTTGTGCACTTCAGCTTAAAAACATGGTCAACTAATAAGCTTTCAAACAAGATAATTCAATACCAAATTGATTAAGGTATCACCAAGATATGGCCAAAACAACCAGCACAGACGGACAAAATTCAACAGGAAAACTAACAAAATTAGCCCAATTTAAAGGTAAAAAGTGTGATTGTTTTCAGTCCTGTTAACTTTAGTATGGAAACCCCTGCGCAGTTTTCTCCGCTTTCTCTGGTTGTTTTGGCCATATCTTGGTGATACCTTAATCAATTTGGTATTGAATCATCTTGTTTGAAAGCTTATTAGTTGACCATGTTTTTAAGCTGAAGTGCACAAAAAAATGTCATATGAAAATCTTTTTTAATTTAATTTATTTGTTTTTGCGTTTTGAATATTTTTTCAAAATGTTTAACTATTTTGAGGTATTATGTCTAATTTACATAAGTCGAATAATGCACATTTGATTATTTTAATTACTTTATTAAGGTGTTACTTATGCAAAACAACCAAAAAAAATATTGAAATGTGGCTACTTTTTTTTATTTTCGGTTTTAAGCATAAAATTTTGGCGAAAAATTAAAAAAACCTTAAATATTCAATATCTTCGAAATGGTTAAGTTTAGGATAATGCATTATTGGGTTCAATCGACTGGAAATGCCTTCCTCTATCACCTCCTGAAAGGATCCGGTCTACTTACCAATAACCCTGTATGTGACAATTCTAGAATTCGTCTCAAAATTAAATTATTCCTTAATTTTTAGCACTTTTTATATACTTAGATAGTATTTTTTTAGGTTTTTATAGTAACTGGCCTTTTTAACCGACTTCAAAAAAAGGAGGAGGTTCTCAATTCGTCGGGATCTTTTTTTTTTATCAACTCAAAACGTTGTAATAATATATGTAAGTACCATCCTTAAAAATAAATAAGTATGAATTAATTTCAATTCCCAAATGTTCACAGTAATACCTGAACCTCTAAGCATTCTTAATTTGTCTTCAGATCCAATTATGGTTGACATTTGTCATAATGAGTTCGCGATCAGGGACTCAATCCCAGGCAGATTATAACGGAGTAATTGATGAATATTCCATACGTCTTCGAATTATAACAGCGTAATTAATTTCTTATTAAATAATTTGCTTCAGACTCTTAAATGTTCCAGTAAGTACATAAAATATACTTATTTTGTGTAACAATTCTGATATTGGTGGGTGCATAATTAGAATTTACTGCAAGATTTATCTACGCGGCATAAAAAAACAATTCATTTCAATACAAGACTAAATTTTGAAATGTTGGTTTTTAACTTGTCGTACTCTCTCCTAACTCCCTGAATAAAAAAAATCGCTGTAACTGTAAAAAACTGCGCATTCCTTACGTACACAGTGTAGGAGTGCGCATAAATTCTAATTATCCAGTTTCAGATTTACAGCTGCACTTTCAGAGAGTAGCCGGCGCCTTGTCTGGGAATAGACTAGATAATTTGTAGGAAACCTAAGTCCGTGGCTATTAATTCCACACAGAATAAGTGGCTTGAAAACTAATATGAAAATTATGGTAGTGGTTCAGCTATGAGGGGTTTTGTGGCTGCTGATAAAAAATAAAGGTTCGTAAAATTGCTTTGTACTTACGCATCAATATATTATTATTAATAAAAAATATATATATTTTTTTTAAATATAGGCATAAAGTGGATTTTGTTAGTCATTTGGTGTTGTTAATATAAGATTCTAGGTATAGGAGGTAGGTAGGAGGGGAGTGGTTATAGAAGATTGAAGTGTACAATTTATTTATCTCAACGAACATTTAATCCTTTTATGTCTTCCTTAGTTTTTTTTTTCACTGAACGAAATAATCTAAAAACGATACGAAAAGTGTGCCGAGATTTTGTTATCCCTTGACCCTAACATTATGTGGAAGTGTCGAACCGTGCCCCCAACTATTATCCGATTTAGGTCAAATATGCGGGTCCACTAAAACATGGGGATTAGGAGTTTTAGGAGCCGGCAAAGATCACCAGTATCCGTGGCTTATGGGAGGTAATTTATTATTTAGCTACTGTAACTAGCGATTATTTAAGGCAAAAAGAAGAATGATAAAAAATAAAGATCACTCAAATATAAGGTATTCAGTGATCTTTCAATACTATTATTATGTCTGTTCAAATTTTTTGATTCAACTACTTACGTTACTATTCTAGATCGATATTGGTTATAAACAATAAATAGTTGTTACGAAAGTACCTATGTGAGGTTTATGTACCTACATACAATATGAATAAGTAGGTAATGTCCATAAAAAGTAAAGCACTCGGCAGGTATAATATATGTCAGGGAACAAACACTATAAATCTTTTTACGAAAACAAATCTTCCAATCCAATCTAAAAGAACCCGGCTAAACTTCATGCAAATATTTTCTTTACTTGGTGACATCCTAAAAATACTACTTGTATCCTAAGGGACCCTTTGTGAAAGGTAAGGGTTGGCTATCAAAGGTTACGAAAGGTAAGAATAATATTTTAATCTTACATAGGTAATAGTGTATCATCGCAGGCAACAGATCATAAGCACAACACGGACTCGGATTACTCAATAGCATTAGTAATAAAAAAAACAGTATGAATAACTGGCTTATGAAACAATTATGTCACTGTTTCATGAAAAAGCTTGTTATCATAATATTAACAATCTTCCATAATATATACTTAAAAGAAACAGAAAATATCAACCCAATGTTCAGTTTTAAAATATTCTTAAACAACAACGGATCAATTTGTTTCAGAATCAAATAAGTAAAAAACAATACGAAACGGAAAAGTTCTCCCCATTCGTGAAACAGTCGAGACAGGAATTTATGCCGTGTTAAATCTGCCGGAGGAATTTAATAGCGATAAACTCCAGCGAATTAGGCTTCCACTCATGAATTATAAAAGTAGATTCGCCTGCATCGATAGGAAAGAGACTGAAGTCTGTTTTTTTAACTCAGATACTAAATTGGCAGCAGTCGTTAAGCCTAGTCAGAGGCCTTCGGGCGGCTTGAAAACATCTCACAGTCGGGTCGCTCACTTACCCGACTACTCTCTCAGCATAAGCTTGCTTGTGTTGGGGTCCACCAACCCGCACTTGGCCAGCGTGGTGGACTAGGCCTAAACCCTTCCTTCATGGAAGGAGGCCCGAGCCCCAGCAGTGGGGACGTAATGGATCGTGACTGACTAAATTGACAGATTCTGAAAAGTATAGTACAGACCTTTTTAATTTGAATATTGATAGGATTATCAATTTGGCGTATGAGTTTGTTTTAAGTAAAAATTTCGCATAAAAGGGTACACACCCCATACTGTAAATATTAATCTTATTTTTAATTAAGATGAAATTCTTCACTTTCTATTGACTTCAAAGAACAAATTAATTGTCAACTTCCTTTATTACAGAGGCTATACCTAAAGAATTTAATTATTTGTGAAGAGGAATTATCGTGCGACCAAACCGGATATTAGCCAATCCGGTTGAGACTAGGTATTTGTAAATATTTACTATGTTATGTACTGTAGTATACTAAATTTGATTTCTTCAGAATGAACTGTGATTTTTTAAATTAAACCAGCGCCTTAGGACAAATATCCAGCACGTGTAGAGAATATTTTCTTATACTTATCACAAAATTTCGCCGGCTTTTAGTTTCGGTCTATTTTTTATTAGTTTTCGCATCCCACGATGCTATGAAAGAATAATAACCTAGTAACTTTTTGAATGGATTATTTTACATTGGCACCATTAGCCTGGAAGCGTTCTCAACACAGTGTCATTTACATATTATACTTATGATTCGCTTGATAACATTGACAATTTCCTATGGATTCACGACATATTTATCTGTTACAGTTGATTTCGCACAGTCAGCTTCTACCTAATAAATCACAAACCGCATTTTATTTATTCATACTTTGTTAGTTTGAAAATTAACAAAAGTAAAAAGCTAACTAGCTGAAGCTGATGGGCTATTGTGAAGTCAAAATAAGATAACATTTACTCTGTAATTGAATCCGAAAATCGTTGTCAAAACAAGTTCGTCATACGGAGCCTGTATATAAAATATGCTGTATAGGTTTGGATTAGCAACGCAACTAATGGTAACGTTGTCATTATCGTATTATTGATGAAATTGATTGATCGACCCAAAGTTTTTGCAAAAGCTTGCTTATAAAAACTTCCTACATTTATTATTATTTTTAACGTGTCATACAAAATTCTTCTTTTCGTCTACGTGACAAACTCAAGCGCAATTTAAGGGTAAATCGTCACCGCACTGGCCAATCAGATTAGAGTCCATGACTGCCTATCAAAGTTAAAGTATAAGTCTTTTTACACTACAAAAGCTTCAAGATTGAACAAACGTGCCTTATTATTTCTCACGTACCCTTCAGATATTTCACACTCGCAACGGCACGGCAATAAAACTATCGACACGGTAACCGTGAGCGACATTCCGACTTTAACATATCTCTCCCCCGAGGTATTAACATATTCAGAGTGAATCGGCCGAATAATGCAATTGAACGCTGAATTTTACGCAACGTTCTTCTTCTTCAACTTATTCTCGTAGGAAAAGGAAGATGATCTTGGAGGTTTTGGTTTCAAAAATGTTTTGTTATTTGAGCTACGAGCTCGTATTTATAAATTAGATGCTCCAAAAAAAAATACCACGTGACATATGAGCAAAACAATTTAACCGTAGAAAGATACTGTAGGAAATAGGTACGGTGGCCTGCGCCTAAAAGTATACAGGCGGAGTTTTTAAAATAGCGATCCCTGATGATGAAGGAACCAGCTGCATCTGTTATAAATCCAGGGACGTGTTGTGTGTGATGTGTGTAGCAGTGATGTTTATGTGGATGTGCTTGAGCAGCATGTGAGCTTGAGATAGCAATTTTAAAAACTCCGCCTGTATACTTTTAGGCGCAGGCCACCGTACATGCCGTTTTTGATCTCCCATTCAATATAACACAGTCAAAATTATATTTCAATTTGATACTATGGATTTTACTAATGAATAGGTACTTATTGGGGCTAAGAAACTTTATTTAAGATTTTAGAATAAATCTTCAGAATTTATTCACTCCATTCATATTAATATAATATGATAAAAATTACAAGCAAATTTTCTAAGCGGTCTGGAGGACCGCCCGCTGAAAATACGTGACTAAAATTGCGGGTTAGACTGGGTATGGGTATAGTCAAGGGTTAAAAGCGTTTTTCAGTCTGTTGCATTCGTAATTAAACGTGTTCCAATAGGGACTATTAACTTGAGTGCAATCTAATGTCACCATTTTCCAATGTTAAAACGTTTAAAGTGTTGTTTTTCAGGGTTCCGTACCTCAAAAGGAAAAAAGGAACCCTTATAGGATCACTTTGTTGTGCGTCCGTCTGTCTGGTTTGTCTGTCACCGCCCTTTTTCTCAGAAACGGGTAAAGATATCAAGCTGATATTTCGCATTGATAGCTATACAAATTTACGGTATGAGTAATATTGTGACTACAAATTTACATTTAAAGTTGACCATGAGTACCATGACGTATATCGATGTATGGTAAAAATATAATTTCAACTGCAAAGTTAAGTTTGTTTTTTGAGATAGCTTATCTTTCTACGGAACTCTCAGTGCGCGCGTACAACACGCACTTGGCCGTTTTTTTTTGTTTTGATGTTAAGCGTTAGAAAGTAATATGTATGTAATAGTCGTTAGAAAGTAATATGTATTTTGGTGATTGTAATTTTATCATAAACTGAATACTTACAGTAAAATATTTAATAGTGTTTCATATACTACCCACATTATTTTATTGTGTGTTTATGTTTATCTTATACGACAACAAAATTTTGAACAAATAACGCTGCTGTTCGGACACAATTTACTTTTAAATTGAATAAGAAAGAAAATGAATTGTGCCTACAAACTTTTTTCATTGAATCTTTTCGGGAAAGCTTTCTTTTGACCGTAATCAAATTATTGCTTAAAAGACGCTTCAGAGAAAATGTAGTCAGTCTGAATTATTAGGACTTTGTCTCTGCGAACAGTTCATAAGTACCTACCATGGAAAAATGGTTGATATCAATGGAATATATTATGAGCATAAATGATTGGCATATGACTAAAATACATTGTCTTTCTATTGTATCTTCTTCGCAATAAATGCTGGCTCTACATTTTTTAAAACATTAGGTAAATGCATGCATTCTCCCCTATCTTTGTCACCGACTCGCTTATAAAAAGCATCGCTAAATCTCCCGTCTCTCTCCCACAGCAGCAGCCATGGACCCCGAGGAGATACTGGAAGAGGAGCTGGCGGGGCTGCCCACCCCCCGCACCTCGTACTTCACCACCGGCTTCGTCCAGGACCCACGCAACCTGAGCCAAGAGCTCAACCGCACCGTCGCCGTGGCCGCCGAGAATCTGAACGTGTATTATTTCTATGATGTGAGTGTTAACGTTGTTGATGAAGTCCTAGTTAAAATTTACTTAGCAAGTAGACTCGTGATCTAGCCATTACATAACAGTTTTAAGTATGCCTCTTTTCAGTACAGTACTTTTATACACTCACAAACAATGAAAAAAATTTAGTCACTTATAAAATTATTTCTAAACTGAAAAGAAACTAACCAGTAATGACGCCATCATTATAAATGACGAATAAAATATATATTGCATATATAATTATATTGTACTAGCTGACCCGGCGAACTTCATACCGCCTCTTACCCTACACTACATTACCTTTCACTACCCTACACTACTCTACACTACCCTACACTACCCTACACTACCCTACACTACCCTACACTACCCTACACTACCCTACACTACCCTACACTACCCTACACTACCCTACACTACCCTACACTACCCTACACTACCCTACACTACCCTACACTACACTACACTACACTACACTACCCTACACTACCCTACACTACACTACACTACACTACACTACCCTATCCTACTTTTCTTACCTTTCAAACCTTCCCTGCAACTCCACGAATATTTCAAGACCAAAATTACCTAAATCGGTTCAGCCGTTCACGAGTTTTAGCGAGACTAACGAACAGCAATTCATTTTTATATATAAGAGATTTATTTTTAAATTAAATTTTTGATGGCCTAAACATTTTCATTGTATGCGAATGTACCTATATTTTTTTAAAATATGTCCCTATTTGAGTTAATTAGTATGGCAATCGGGCTATTGTGGAATGACCCTTAACTAAGAAATTTATTTTTGAAACCTACTATTCATATTAAAATTTAACCTGGGCTAAAATGTGCTTGAACTCAAATAAACGTGGATAAACAAATTAAGTTAAAATCAACGACCCATGTTTCCTGCCGCGCAATAAATAAAAAGTATTTTTGGTGGACGATTTATAGGTTGAATATAGGATTAAAGGCTGAGTACGGATTTTGGAGCAAATTGACCGCCATTGATTTACTTCCGACGTAGGGCCGATAGCGATAACCGAAATCAGGCTAAAGCATAATGAATATTTTAACAAGATAAACTAAACGGGAAAATACTACCTTATCTAAAGCTGGGGGCATCTGCCTCTGATAAGTAAACGATATTGATGGCTACCATTGGAAACTGGTGCTTTTATACCGTGCTATGACGCGGGTGGTTATCTCCAATTATTATAAACATAGTTTTTGCTGGAGAGCTGAAATGAGTTAGAAATAAATTTCAAAATGTTACTTAGATAACAAAATTCGTCTTGGTATCATGATATTGTTATGATTATGATACATAGCGTAAATCGGCCAATAGTTTCGAAGCTTATTGAATACAAAAAAAACGATTGAATGATTCATTTTTAATCTCTTCATCCTATTGATAATATACCTAACACAGCTTGCAAATGAAACCTACCCGACTTGACTTCAAATAGTTTAAATACAAGCTCATACCTACTACTACTGGTACCGTTACTATACTATACCTAGTTAATACCTATCACCCGTTCGAAGCTACACAATCCGTTTAACCTAAGTTCATTGTTCACGGCACTGACTCTAGCTTAGCTCGCTTTAACATCGTTTCTGCACTAACCACGACTTTATCTCGTTGCCATACTAATTGCTCTCGTTGATTGCCACATTATTTTGTCATGTACAGTCAGCTGCATAAGTAGCTATACACCTTCGAACCTTGTCAATGTATCAAACCGCCTATCCATTCATTGAGCATTGACGGGTCATCAGTTTGACAAGGTACAGAAGTGTATAACAACTTATGCAGCTGACTACCTAGCCCATGATCAGGTTTCAAACTGTCAAGCTAGACTAACCCTTTCTCCGGTCACTCCACGGGTCACGAAAAACTAAATTTCCCACTTCGCAGCTCCCGTTCATTCTACTAAAGCAATTTATTTCGCAGACGATTCAATTCACGGTGATGTGGGTGCTGTTTGCGGCCATCGTGGTGCTCAACTCGTCGGTGATCGCCGCTCTGCTCTGCACCAGTGCCCGGAAGAGCCGGATGAACTTCTTCATCATGCAGCTGGCTATAGCTGGTGAGTCTTGGCACCGTAGATAATGGTATAAACAACCGAGGACCGAGTGTTGTGGCGCTCCTTCGGAGAAGTCTATGTCCAGCAGTAAATGATTATTAGCTGATGATGATGAAGCCAGGACGTAGTGACGCTAAAAAACTAAATTTAATTTTTAACAACTTTTGTTCTTCGACTTTTGCAAATCTAGATTCGGTGTAATGTAAGTTACTTACCCTATTTACATATTACTGTAATTGTATACATTTGCATATCTTTGTTTCAATTATCATTCCTGCATGTAATACAATAGTATATAATATAATAGTATAAATAGTATATAACTCATATTATAAACTGATGTTTGCCTTGGTCGCTTATTAGAAGGAAATGTTACTCAAATTGTATCTGTTAGGAACTCTATATTCTTTTAACGGTTTTTGTACCAATATCATAAAATAAACTAAAATTAACAATGCTAGAGCTGGATTAGGGGTCAGACCACACTGTGGTAAAAGGATTAGCCAATCCGATTAGTAGTCCGTCACTGAATGGCCCGTGTGCGCCCACAGTGACGTATAGTTGATACATGACTCAGGGATCGCCCTTTCATGCACCCCATAGAAATGCATAGGGTACCTAGATATTCTAGAACAATTCGTTTTCTGATTGGGCATATTGTCTTAATTGTGCCTTTGAAATATCTATGAATGTATGTAGGTATATGCTTATACAGTTATATACATGTTTGAGAGTGGAGTGTGGTAGACGCAAATACTAACTTGTTCAGATGATATCTTTTCAGTTTTTAAATTTTGCAATACTTACCTTCAACTCCTGGGAATACCTTACTAATTTTATTTACCTACTCATTTTAACTCTAATATATTTTTTCTGAAACAAAATCTTGTAATTGTACTCCTCTAATTTAGAAGATTAGTGGCCATGTTGTAATTTTCTTGTGCATTTTAAACTATTTTAAAATGAAACTGAAGCAGCGGTCTAACAAGTTAAACATCGGTGTAGTTAATAAAAACAACCTGGTTTAATCTTTTATCTTCTTGCGAAGACTTCACTTTGCTGGAGTTTTTATTAAAGAAAACTTCAGGGACCTTCCTATTCAGGTGGGTAAATGGATCGATACTGCTCAGGTTTTTGTAGAGGTGAAAATGAATGTAGGTATTTGATTTTCTTCTTTTGCGCCTATGTACCCGTAACGTTAATACTTTCATGGACGTTTACAATTGATATAACAATATTTTTAATCTTCGACTTCGTCTCAAAAGTATGGTATTCCAAGTTAAACATGTCTGTGTTATATGTGTATTGCGATGCGTCTGCTATGCCACGATATATGATTTGTTTAATGTACCTATGAGTCATAAGTATTATGTTGCAGTCCTATGGCACCCCAGAGGTGCAGAGGGTTTCCACTAACGTCCGCCACTTCCGCCTATCTTCGGCTGTCCTTTTGGCCTCACTCCAGCTTAGTCCAGCGGCTCGCAACTCGTTTTCGACGCTTCGGCGCCATGTTTGGACAGGGCGTCCCCGGGAGCGCTTGCCATTTGGTGGCCTCCAGTCAAAGGCTATAGTTGCGGCATTCGTAGCTCCTCTTCGTACAGTGTGCCCAATCCATCTCCACTTTCGTTTCGCAATTTCCTTGCCGATGGGAGATTGTCGGCACAGCTTCCACAGATCTTCGTTACGTATTGTCTTCGGCCAGAAAACGCGTAGGATCGACCTTAGGGACTTATTGACGAACACTTGCAGTTTGTTCGTCAGCCCTTTCGTCACTCTCCACGTTTCGCAACCAAAGAGCAATAAGGACTTCACGATGGAGTCGAAGAGGGAGATTTTTATCCGCCTTGTGAGCACATTCGAGTCCCAAACAGGTTTGAGCTGGGCAAACGCAGCCTTCGCCTTCTTGATCCTGCTCTCTATATCCTCATCTGCTCCTCCCTGACGGGTGACCGTGCTTCCGAGGTAAGTAAATGCATCTACCGAGTCCAAGCGTTGGTCATCGAGTATTAAGGCGTCCGAGGTTTTAGCCTTGATACGCATATCGACTGTTTTGCGTCGGTTTATTCGCAGACCCATTACTCTGGCTTCCTCCTGCAGGAGTGTGAGTTTCTCTTGTAATAGGTCGAGAGTTGGCGAAATCAGCACGATGTCGTCCGCGTAGTCTAGGTCTTCTAGGACACCTGAAGCCCAGCTTATACCTCTCGGGATAGCAACCACGTTCCTCATCACATCGTCAAGGAGAATAACAAATAGGAGCGGTGACAGCCCCAAGCTCTTTTTCGTGTACGACCCTACATGTACTGCCCTCGTATAGCGAGCGTATCACTTGGATGATGCAGGCTGGTATGCCTCTGCGTTGTAGACTTGACCACAACGCGGTCCACTTCACGGTGTCGAAGGCTTTTTCGAAGTATGTAGCTCCGACTGCCATTCGACACATTGCTCAATAAGGACCCGTAGGGTGTTGGTGTGGTCAGTGCAGGAGCGTCCAGGGCGAAAGCCAGCCTGCTCATCTCTGAGGGTCACTGCTACTTTCGGCGCGATATAAGTATTATACTTATACATGTGGGAGTGGAACAGAACGCAAGATGAAGGATGTAACCATGACGACGAATAACAGAGGAGAGTGAAAGACGTAAAGACGAAAAGACGATGTCGATATTTCTTTGATTTTATTTTAACCTGTATATAATAAAGTGGATTAAATACCTAACATCATATTTAATTCCTACAAATTGGGGGCTCGTCCGGGATAATAAATATAAGAAATATCGGCAATGACGGCGCATAAAAGACGATGAAGAAAACAGAACGGCAAGCGGCAGGGGGCCATTTTAGAAAATAACAAGAATGACAGTGATAAATTTTCAATAAAATTTTTCTTCGCTTTAACGACGACTTCGGGTCTGAGCATCTACCAACTTAAGACGAAAAGACGAAACGAAGACGACAGGAAGATGCCCAGGACGATGACGACGGAGGAAGGCGCGGAGAGAGGTGGAACATCAAGACCGCTGATGTACACGGAGGAACTGGTACCCAAATTCAGTGGGCAGGACCAGACTGACTCAGCAGCACGGTGGGCGCAAGAAGTCGAAGACAACGCCGATATCTTCGGGTGGACAGAGTTGCAGCGGCTGATCGTGGGGCGCAGGTCACTGACAGGTACGGCGGCACTCTGGTTTCGATCGGAAAGACCCTTCAAGACGTGGGAGGCGCTGAAGACGGCGATCACCAAGGAGTTCCCAGATGCCGTAGACTCTAAGACCATTCACGAGATGATGAGCAGCAGAAAGAAGAAGCCTGATGAAAGTTGCTTGGAATATTTTTATATTATGAAAGAGTTGGGTAAACGAGGGAAGATGGATGATTATGTTGCCATCAAATATATAGTGGACGGTATAGTGGACCATGAGCTAAACAAAGTGATGTTACACAGTGCCACGACATATTCAGAGTTGAAAGAGCAACTAAGAATTTATGAAATTGTGAAGGAAAAGACGAAGGGCGAGAGTCAGTATTATGCGACTATGAGGGTATCGACGGCGCACACTAATAAACGATGCTATAGCTGTGGAGATTCCAACCATGTCTCAGTGGACTGTCCGAAGAAGCAAAGAGGTGCAAAGTGTTTCCGATGTAACGAATTTGGGCATATCTCAACCGCGTGCCCTGAAAGAGGACAAGTTCAAGGTCAGGCTTCAACATCGACAGAAACAACCGATGAAAGCGCTACGGGCGGCATCGATAACTTCAACACGGATTTAAGACGAACGATGGTCATGGTGGAAACAGGCGATGGCAGCGCTATGACGGACTTCACGACGGACTCACGACAGAGCAGCGGAAGCGGATATCAAGAGATGTCGATAAAGCAGATGTCGGTAATGTCAATCAGGATGGACGAGGCGGCAAATGATGAGCATAGATACCAAGAAGAAGAAGATGACAGGCATAAATACGATTCATGCGAAGAAGAATTAAGTGACAGCCAAGAAATGTCAATGTCAAACAGTTTTCAAGACGATGTAAACAAACAAGGTTTGCATAATGAAAAGGAGAAACTGATGAACATTTACGAAAAATCTGTAAATATGTTAATAGATAACGGAAGTCACGTTAACCGTATTGTAGACGATGTGTATATTGTAAAAAACGACGATAACAGGAAGATAATGAGAGATGCACCAATCAAGACAAGGATGAGGATGATGTTAGAGTTAAGAAATCAAGTGGGACCAAGGCGAAGAAGGGTAAGAAGGCGAGTGACACATAAGAGAAGAAAGATAAGAAGAGAAGCGATACACGAGACAAAAAAGATGAAAAGAAAGAGGGAAAAGAAGATGAAACGCAAGAAGACAAGAAAGAAGAAAAGAAAGGAAGTGATATTGGGGGAAAGAAAGATAAAAGTGATGATGAACGAATGATGACGAATGCGTGTTTTTTAAGTTGTAATGCTGTATTTGTTTATTATTATTAGTTAAGGTGTTAATTTAAGTTGTTTTAAATGCACATGCTGAGGGCAGCATGTATGCAGGATGGCCGAGTGTGGGAGTGGAACAGAACGCAAGATGAAGGATGTAACCATGACGACGAATAACAGAGGAGAGTGAAAGACGTAAAGACGAAAAGACGATGTCGATATTTCTTTGATTTTATTTTAACCTGTATATAATAAAGTGGATTAAATACCTAACATCATATTTAATTCCTACATACAATATTTTTTCAATATTGTATTAATATTGCGATAGCATTGCAAGTCGCGCCAGAGTCCGAGTTCGCGTACCTACCTATTCCTATTTAACTCCCGCCAAAGCCCCGGGCGATGAGGAATCACGGATTTAAAAGTTGTAAAACTTTAATCTGTGTTGTATCCAGTAAAACGAGACTAGCCTGAATTCCACGAAGGAACTTTCAACCTAGGTTGACCGTCCACCTGTATCGTACGCAACGGACGCATCGCATTCAGTATTCTTTGTATAGAAATTCACACAAGTGCGGCCGTCATCGGTATTGCCAAATTATGCGATTGATATGCACTAATTATATTCATTGGTCCACATACCTACTACTCGTAGTAAAAATGGATAGCTGCGTAGAACATTTCTGGTGGAAAGGCATCCAAAATCTATTGCTTAATTTGGCAGTACTTATATGAAGAGAGATGACATGAGGGATTATACATAATTATGTAGATCGAGATGTAGAAGGTTAACTTTAATTTAAAAATCTTGCGTGCAAAACGTCGTCAGTGTGTTGTTTATATTTCAAGCATTAGGTATGTACTTACTTATTATTTAAAAGAAACGTAAGTAATATTGAAACGATATTTTCATGGCTGTGTGTGTACTGTGTATCGGGAATAAGCTTAAATAGACGTTTTGATTTACGTAACTTATTTTATTTTTTCCTAAAGAAAATAAAAGCTCTCAGTACTTATTCTCTTTACAATAATAATGTAAGTACATAGATTCTTCAATTTATTCAATTTCGATACTACCATTTTCATATGTAATAAAAATATATGTTATTAATTATTTTAGCTAACAAAGAAAATATTTTTTTTTACATTATGATACTTAATTATACTGTGCTATACTTATGTAGCTGTAATTAAACTGACTAATTGCACGGACTCATTAAATAACATAACATAACATAACATTGGCCCGACTCCTTTCAACATTTTTGTCTAAAACTTTATAAAGAGTCGAAATCGTTTCAATGATATTTCATTCCACATTTCATTAGGCGAATGGTTTCTTTCGTGTTTCGATTTCAAAGACATTCAAGACTCATTTCAATGCATGCTTGTTGGGCGGAAACGATGCCCGTTTTATTCACTTTCTTGGTTCAATGGGAACCAACTTTTATTTTTCAAATGAATAAAAAGTTTTCAAATATGTATAGCATAAAGGTTGAAGGGAATCCAATTAAAGGGTGTTGCAAAAATGGCATAGTAGGCCGAAAGCGGTGATTTGTAAAAAAAAAGTTTTACAGAATGACTGAATAGGTAGTTAAAGTTTAATAAAATATCATTTCTTAATAGAAGCTCAGTAGCTTTTAAAATATACCTAATTTTGATGATTTTTTGTACGAATTTGATCAACACTGTCAAGTATATTGGATTGCTCATGAAGTGTACTCATATATGTAAGTACTTATAATAATTATGTAAAATTATTAAATATATTTATAGACAGCTCTCTGGAATTACGTTATACAAATGGTTATAATCAATTCAAACTACAACGAAAATTCCGGTCCGTATGCGAGTAATTTAGGTTTAGATCTTCTCCAGCAACAATTAAAAGGGTTCAATTAGAGGCTTAATCGAGTAATTTGTAGGCGTAACTATGTACTTCCAACCCAATCAAAGTTAAAATACAATACGCATAATAGAATAGAATATGTCTTTATACATTTCATTACATTTTTGAAAGCTGTAGATCTCACGTTATTCGCCTTTCGGCTTATTCGGCTTACTGGACCGCTTTTACAACCCCCTGTATTTTATTATACTTAAACAACAAAAGTCGGGCTGGTTCCCGTATTTGGGCACGTATAATACTCGTAAATATATAATTATGTTTGTTAGAAGAAAATACAATCTGCCTTGGAGGAATCATCCAGATACCTTCAGTTCTTCAGTCTGCCACCTACCCACGGTACTATTCAGTCATCCAAGGATACAGGATACACTATAGATAGTAGGATACAGTGCATCTGATAAAATAAAAGGCAATGAAATTGTATGTAGGTACTTTACTTAGGTACCATCGGGGAAATCATGGCAGTTCGAACAATATCCCGTGCGCAGCTCTTCATGCAAGTAGTTAGCGTAGTAAACGCTTTCAGCGCTTGCCACCAGTTCATTCCCCGATAGTACTTCCGCTATCTTATACACATAAAAACCAAAGTGGAATGTTTACGTTTGTCTGTCTCTAGTGCGTCTATTTTACACCAATAGCAATAAAACTAGCACTTTATTCGCTCCAATCAGTGGCCTTCAGAAGTCGCGATAAATTCTGCAAGATATTTTCATCGCGTACCAAGATTGTATTACTAATTGTTTACGCGAAATGTGTATAAATTTTGCTCTAGCATTATAAATCTTTCGTTTTTTGCTAAATAGATACTTATTTACAATAGTTCAAAGAAGATGTGTTTTATTTTTTTGCTATGCTGGTTTGTTTTGAGTCAGTAAATTACAGTGAACTGCGTTGGTATTATTAGGTAGGTATTATGTTTCTGAATATAAACATCACAAAGTCATTAGAGACTCCTTGTAATATATTCATATTGGTACTATTGTTTCAATTCCGATACTTTCTTTAACAAACACATTCAAAGTAAACTTATTATTAAACAAGTTTGCACGATGTTTGATGCTATAAGGTGGAATTTTATAAGTAACAGTTTAATGTAATATATTTGTATACAGGGTGTTGCAACTATGTTGGTCACCTGACTTTTTACTATGGAGAATTACTTTTTTTTTCGCTAATTTTGATATTATTATTTCAGTTTCGCAACACCCTGTATATATGTTCAACTTAATATATATTTAAAATAGCACTAGTGATATTTATATAATTTGTTGTTAACTATATCTACTTACCCCCTTATTCATAAAAAAGTTACTGAACGGATTAACTATTGAACTGTTCTGTCCCTCTCTGACAGAGAACAATTTGTTCTTTGACAGAGAGTGACAAAACAGTTCAATAGCTAATCCGTTCAGTAACTTTTTTATGAATAAGGGGGTTAGGCTGCAGTTGCATTCGTTCTTTGGTTGTCGTTTAAATGACGTTAAAAATGGCATACCTACCCGTACCGCAAACAATTTGAGTTTCAAATGACTTAATCTCAGCGAAAACGTAAAATAAGATTTAAATTTTAAATTAAAAATACCTTCCGAAGGCAACTTTGCTTAAAATATTTTAATTTGTGTTTCTGAAATGCCACACAAAACAAAAACATACACGACATCAGAGCTTCATTGTAGCTATGGATCTCACTATGGATGAACCTTTGGACCTTTACAAAAGATGAATTTATTGATAGTGTAGTGATCAGGGTGCCTGAGTGCTATGGCAGTTATTTGAATGTTTTTTTTTTGTACTTTGTGATATGATATGTATGTCCGCCTGCTAAGCCTGATGATTATGGCAATAACCCAGTCCCATCCAGTCTTGAAGGAGACCTGAAGTGAAATGTTAAGAGGATGTTCGATTTATTAATAGCCTGGATCCTGAGAACCTACTAAATTGACGATTATTATTTTCAGATCTATTCGTGGGCCTGATTTACGTGTTTGTGGATATCATCCAGAAGATTACAATAGCGTGGTTGGCTGGAGAAGTGATGTGCAAGTTGGTGAAGTTCCTACAGGTAAGAAAACAATTTCATACAAAAAATTGGTAAAAGAGGCAGACACGAACAGCTATTATTGTTCTTAGGTTGTATCCGACGATATTGGTCATATTTGGTCTAATGAATTGAATCTGAAAACCTACGTCTAATAATTGTCCGATTCAATATTATTTTCATACTAGTAATAATATATGTTGACTCCCATAATGTACGACCGATTCGTTTTTTTTTCTCAAACTTATCTGATGCTAAACACATTTTGACGATTTCACAGGCTGTAGTGATGTACGCGTCTACCTACGTGCTAGTGGCCCTGAGCATAGACCGGTGTGACGCCATCACCAACCCTATGAACTTTTCAGGCAGCTGTAAGTTACCTTACCTGCGGCCGCTGCACGGGTTCGGTATCGACGTCGATAAACTTGTTTAATACGCGTTGCAGCGCCGTATTTATGGCGAATCGCAATAGTGAGACTTTTACCTACGTCGATTATAAACCCATGTAGCGGCAGATTATTGGATGCTGCTAAATATAGTCCGACAAAGGTAACTTTGTAACTAGGAATGAAGAAAAATAAGAAATAGTTACCTCAAAATTACAAAAATAAATATGTTTCTCAAGAATCTATCAGCCGTAAGAGAGTCGGAATATCACTTATTTAATAAATAAGGTAGGTAAACGAATACTCTAGTACCTAGGATTTTTACTTTCATCTATTTATAGATTGATTAGGTTTCAATCACTGTCACGGGCAGAGTTCTTAACTTGAGTAACTTCAAATAGATCGCCTGATTTGGTTTTAGTAGGAAAAAACCCGATTTATCGTGATGAAAGAAATCGGAATCCGACCAAAATCTGACACAATATCTGGATTATGCTTAGGTCGTTAAGTGCCAATTTCGCAAGACTCCGCTACTGAATTTCGAAGTACGAAATCCCGCTGATTGTTATTTCTAAAGTTTATGATTCCGATGTACGTTAGTTCGAAAGTATGGAATTCCTCTGTTTGTGAGTCATAGCGTATATAATTGCGATGTACGCCAGTTCCAAAGTATATTGTAAACAGCACTGCCCTACCCTACCCTGTTCCATACTTAAATTCAATATACCAACTCAAGTAAAATGTACGAATCAGCTTTTTTTGCGATTTCAGCTTTAATAAAAACCTTCTCACGCCGAAGGTCCTATACTCATTAAACAATTGCTCAATGAACTTACGTACATTCGAACTAACGTAGGTACATCGGAATCATAAACTTTAGAAATAACAATCAGCGGGATTTTGTATACTTCGAAATTCCGTAGCGGAGTCGGAGATGAATGACGTATAATTGATGAACCAATCCCTGGTTACGATCTAACCGACTATGACGAATTAGGAGCTAAAGCCGGGGAAGGCGTAGCAACTGGGAATTTTTTTCATTGGTTTTAGTTGGTAATTAAATGTACTAAAGATCAAAATAATGTGATCCCGTATAGTGCGCAGCCAGGTTAAGGGTAAGATTAAACTTTTGGTGTTACATAACTTAAATTATACATAGTTTGAAGTGAGTGCTCTTAACGTAACTACCTAGTTGTAAATTATTGAGAGTGTTTACATTTTGAGTTATGAGTTGGAAACAAATTAGCCCGTAGTTTAATTGATAATCTCAAGATGTTACAATCTCAGATCAATATTAGTAGTTTCAATCTTTCAATTTAATGTAGTTATAAACACGCAAGCAGTGAAAAAGTTTCCCTTACAAAATTCCGACACCAAAATTTAACGGCCCTAATATTTACCCAATAATTAATTTTTTTTTGCCAAAATTCTGATGGGCTATTAAATGTAAGTAGGTACTTCAATTGCAGACGGTGTCATGAAGCTAGCTTTTTTCCGTTTAGGAGTAATTTTGGTCACTGCAACTTTTTTTTTGCTCGTGAGTGTAATTTACAGGTATAAATAACAGTAATGTTGACCATTTCAAAATGTTCCAGGGAACAGAGCTCGGGGCCTGATCGCGTCCGCGTGGCTCATCAGCTTCATATTCTCCATCCCGCTGCTGATCCTGTACGAGGTGAAAGAAGTTCAAGGTGAATATTAATAGAGTTTATTTTTAACTGCTTATAAATATGTTTTTACAGCGGCTGTTGGCTACTGAATGTCTTTTATAGACGGCCCAAAATGGTTTTATAAGTCCAGTGAAGTGCAACTAAACTTGTATTTTCCTGTGTTTTTCTTTCGTTTTCCTGTTAAAAGCTCCCGAAGTTTTAATCAGTTTCTTAGCAAAATCAAAATAACCTTAAGTTTACTTACAAAAATAATAAATTAAGAACAAACATTAAATAAAACTTTTAAGCTCTTAAATATTCGAGTTCAAGAGTGATCGTGATCCATCTATCACGTTCTATAACTATTGGTTCAGCGTTAACACAGTATCGAATCCCTGAAACAATCATGCTAAAGATTATAATTGCTATGAGTACCTATCTACCTGCCTATGTAATTCCGTATTATACTACCTATTACCTACATAGAGCGACTGCGACATAACCGAATAAAGCGAATACAGAGTACTCTTTATATAGGACTAATCGTACCACCATAGCTTAGATTAACAATATAAAAACAAGATGGAGTGACACTGCAAAAGAAACGTCTTGACCAATAACACTCCACTTCTACCACTGAGCTTTTATTTAGAACTAGCTGTTCCCGCGCGCTTCACTTCGCCTTAAAAAGTTTTCCCGTGGGAATTCCGGGATAAAAAGTAGCCTATGTTCTTTCCCAGGGTCTGGACCGTATGTATACCAAATTTCATTCAAATCCGTTCAGTAGTTTTGGCGTGAAAGAGTAACATACAGACAGATACAGTTACTTTCGCATTTATAATATTAGTTAGGATAGTTAGGATTAGTTTGGTTAGAATGTACGTACAATGGTTGTTATTAGATGGAACTAAAAACAGACAGTAAACAAAATAGTTTTTGTATGTTACACACCATCTGGTTCGTATACAGGGTGTTGCAAAAAGGGTATACTAAGCCGAAACCAAGAATCAGAATTTCTAAATTCGCGAAAAAAAAAACATTCTTCATAGTAAAAAGTCACGTGACCAACAAAGTTTCTATGGAAATTTATTTCTTTTTCGCGAATTTTAAATTTCTGATTTCAGTTTCGGGCTTAGAAATAGCATGCTGCACATGTAGGTTTCGGCTTAGTATACCCTTTTTGCAACACCCTGTATTGTTAATCTATGCATCATAGTGACTACATCTCCACACGTTTCCAGGCAAGGACCAGTGCTGGATCGACCTGGGCACCCCGCTGCGGTGGCAGGTGTGGATGACGCTGGTCTCCATGATGATCTTCGTGCTGCCCGCGCTGACCATCGCCGTGTGCTACGCGGTGATAGTGCTAACCATCTGGACAAAGAGCAAGGCGGTGGTGATGAGCCCGCCGATACAATCGTCGCGGCGGACGAAGACGCTGAGGAATTGTGAGTGATTTTGAATTGAAGTGAACGAGGAATTAAAAAGTTTCAGTGATAGTAACACCAAATTACTGCTAAACGGAACAGTTGAAGTTTGAGAATATTGAAGTTCATTAAACAGCGCATCAGAATATTACCAAATAAAAACGTAAATGTCTTTAATTAATTTTACATTAATTTTACAAAAAAATTAGGTCATTGGGTTTGGTTTAGTAAGTGGAACTTTTTCATTGCTCGGGAGTGTATTTAAATTGAATCAGGCGACTGCTATAGGCATAATTATTTCACTCCGACAGGGGTCTGATTGTGAAATAATTGTGACAATGATAAAATCGGATTCGTAAGAATTATTTTTGAAGATGAAGAATTTGACACTAATTACTTCCGGAGTCTTGGTTCGTTTCTTTCCAAAACGAGTTTACGATACCCAGAGCCAAATATTTCTACTGCATACTCTGTCATATAGTAGTGTAGTACTGTACCCACAAAGTGTTGGTTCAGATTGGCCTTTAATTTGTACTGTGTTCTTATTTGACTAGTCAAAATACACTCACAGGCAATGTAAAAGTTCCATAGTAAATTTTAAAATTTGACCAAAATATTACCGTTGGTAATATCCTGATGCTCTGTTAAATATACCTACTTCAATGTTGCAGAAGGCGTCATAAAGCTAGTCTTTTCAGTTAAAGAGTAATTGGGTGTTTTTCTCAGTGGAAGCTTTTCATTGCCCGTGAATGTATTATTATTAGGTACTACAGGCTACTAGATGGTGGCATTTTCGTACCTAGTGTTATTCTTGGATTGCTTATGTTTCCGGTATAATATAATGCCGAACATAATTGATAAGTACGTGCTAAATAATTATTATAATAATGTATAATGTTACGTTTGAATAACCAACAAACAGTAATCATTCACGTATGGCTTCATACGGTTTCCAGTGATAATAGAATAGATTCTAAACATTAAACGCTCGGCTTTCATTACGTAGATAGTGATACTGTAAGCTCGCTGAAAGCTCGAAATGAAGCTTTCAGTGCGTTCAATTCTTGCTCAGAATTGTGTAAATGTTTACTGGCGGCACAGTGAATAGGAACTACGGATACATTAATAGTACAGTAGGACACACGCATAACGTTTTATTGGTACCTAGATCTCTTGAAGTTAGAGAAAAAAATTTATTAACAACCAAAAATTTATATTTTTTTTATGAAATATTACTATATGGCTATTAACATTTTTTATAAAAAAAAACCTATAGAACTCTTTATCACCTATATTAAATTTAAGTTAATGTTTTCACAGGAACTTTATAAAACACTTAATAATTTAAAGAAAAACCTTCCTAGTAATGTGTGAAGAACTAAGCTAAAGTGTAATGTTTAGTTTAGTCTGTCTTCCATTGTAGTTAGTATTACATTCATTACGCGTACCTGGGCAGTTCTTCTTTTTAACCTACATAATGGATAAAAAATTATCCCGAATTTGAAAAAAATAACTTTAGCTTTTTGGTGAACTCTTATAATTTTTATGATAGTTACATTTCTATTCTATCGAAAAAGGTGGTTGGCCGCGAAGTTTAAGTATTTTTCAAGATTTTCAGAACATACTACGTGGATAAGGCAAAGAAAATTACACCTTCGTCACAGAATCTTTTATTTTATTTTAACGAAATAGTCTTCGTCGATTAAAATGAAACTTTTTTGATACGTTAATAAACAAAATACCATTTTAGAAAACATATGAAAGAATGGATTTTTAGTAATAACAAAATATTTATTAAGTAGTTATTCAGATTCAGATTCAGATACATTTATTTGCTAGAAACATGGTTACATGAGATCTTAAAAAATAAAATAGTGTCTGGCAAGTTTCACCGAATGTTCGGTATGCAAATTTACAGATGCATGCATACATTCTCATGCTCACATTAAATAATAATTAAGCAAAAATTTACACAATATTACAAAATCACATTATAATTAGAACATTTTGATACATTATACCTATAAAATAATAATAATAATATAATTTAATTGCAAATGTCATGAAATAAAATAATTGTTAGCGAATTCTAAATATTGATTGACAATTGAATAATTATTATATGGTATGCTTAAAAAATTCATCCATTGTATAAAATACATTTTTAATAAGCCAGTTTTTAAGTTTGAATTTAAATTGTTGTATAGGACTGTTTTTTATGTCGCTTGGTATTTGATTAAACACTTTAATAGCCATTATATGACAGTTTTTACTGTATATAGCACTTTTATTTACGGGTAGTACAAGACGGTATTTATTTCTAATGTCAAAATTGACTACATTTCCTACTTTTTTATACATGTCAGGATTTTGTTTTACATGTGTCCCAATTTCAAATATGTACATACCTGTCAGTGTCAGTATATTAAATTTCTTAAATAAAGGTCTACAAGAGTCTGTTTGTTTCCTACCACAAATGGCTCGTATGCATTTTTTCTGGGCTATAAAAGCTTTATTTATGTCCGTGCAATTTCCCCATATTAAAATACCGTAACTTAAGATAGATGACACATAGCCATGGTATGCTGTGAGCGCTACTTGTAGGCCAGAGATCTTGTTAAGTTTATATAGTACATACACAAACCTATTTAATTTGTTACAGATAATATCTATTTGGCATTTCCAATTACAGTGTCTGTCAAGAGCGATACCTAGAAATTTTACATTATCTGACTCTTTAATTGTTACATCTTCATGTTTTGCTTCAATATGTATTCTATCATTGTTATAGTTTTGAAACTGTACGTATGTAGTTTTATCTATGTTAACATTGAGATTATTAATTGAAAGCCAGTCTACTACTGATTTAATAGTTACATTGACTTCCTTTTCTATGGAGTCTTTATTGTTTGAAACGATTATTGATATATCATCAGCAAATAACGTTGTTTGGTAGGAAGTTATCTGTGTCAAATCATTGATGTACAACAGAAACAAGAGTGGTCCCAGGACACTTCCTTGTGGTACACCGAACTTAACCTCTCTTGTAGAAGAATCGAATGACTCAATTGCTGTGTCAATATTTTTTTCGAGTCGCACAAACTGTTTTCTCCTATCCAAATAGCTTTTGATCCAGTCCTGAGCTGGGCCTCTAATTCCATAATATTGACATTTATTTAATAGAGTTTGGTGATCAACGAAGTCGAACGCCTTGGTCATGTCAAAGAAGATTACCACCGCAGGTTGCCGGTTGTCAATGAGGCTGGTGACGTGTTTGACCAGTGTATAAACCGCCATAGTAGTGGATTTATTTTTTTGAAAACCAAATTGTTGATCTTTTATTATATTAAATTTGTTCAAAAATCGTACTAGTCTTTTTTGGAAGATTTTTTCAAATATTTTTGACATTACGGATAAAAGTGCAACCGGTCTATACTTATCCATGGAAGATTTAGATCCTTTCTTATGTAAAGGTTTTACCATAAATAGTTTTAGTGTGTTTGGAAATATACCTTGTTCAAACGACACATTAATAATGTAACTGATAATTGACGATACTAAATCGGCCGTAAATTTTAAAATTTTGGTCGATACCTCATCTGGACCAACCGAGTTTGTATTTTTTAATGATATTATAGTTTTGAAAACCTCTGCTGGATCGCAGGGATGAAGATACATGCTGTTGTTTAATTGTTCTAATTTAACCTTATTGCGATCAAGTGATACGTTTTCCGTTATACCATCTATAAAAAAATCATTAAAACATTCAGCCATCTCCTTTGGATCCTTGATTGATTTATCATTTAATTTAATTTCTTTTATGTCGCGTTTTACTGATGTTGTTCCATTTGTATATCTATTTATAATTTGCCAAGATTTTTTACATTTATTTTTTGATTGTTTTATTTGTAAGTTATTAATATTTCTCTGCGATACATGAATACATTTTTTTAAAAGTTTGGAATAGGCGTTAAAGTTTGTTTTATTGTCTGAAGAATTAAATCTATAATAATGAGAACGCAATCGTCTTTTTGTTATACATGATTTTTTTATTCCCTTGGTAATCCACACTCTACGATCCATTACATTTGATACCTTTACTCTGACTTTTGGAAAACATAGTTGATAAAATAATACGAACAAGGAATGAAAATGATCAAAAGCCTCATCTAAGTTATCCGCTTGGTATGATTCACTCCAAGTAAGGCTACTTAAGCATTCTCTAAACTTTACAATGTTATCTTTATTTAAATCTCTTTTGTAAATATAGTTATATGTTTTGGGTTTTTCGATTTTTTGTGGAACATCTAGAATCTGTCCTGTATTGTGGTCTGACAAACCCAATTCGATTACCGTACCTGTGCTGTCCGTGATATTGCTTACAAAGAGATCCAGACAGGCTGCTTGTCTGGTTGCGGATGTGATATGAGATACCATGTTAAAATTCAAAAGAATCGACTTGAATATTTTTGAGTTTTTTTCGTTTGACTTGATGGTGTCTATATTGAAGTCACCAGTTAGAATAACTCTTTTGTTAGATTTTATAACTAAATTGTGAAGCAATTTATTAATATTATCAAAAAATACATTAACATTCGAGTCTGGTGTTCTGTAGATACATAACAAGGTAAAATTTTGGTGTATAAGTTCGATACCACAACATTCAAAGGTTTTTTCCTGGCAGTAACTTTGCAGCTCTGAAAGAGTTCTGTATTCAATGTTTTCTTTAACAAAGATACATACTCCACCTCTCTTTTTATCATTTTTAATTTCCCTACAAAAAAAATCTGCCAATTTATAATCGTTAAAATGTAGGTTTGCCTCTTCTCCTTTTACTACAAATGTCTCCGATAGGCAAACCACATCAACAAATATATTATCATCATATAGATTATCAAGACAAACAGCTATTTCATCTTTTTTTGATAAAAAGCCGGCAATATTTTGATGGAACAAACTTATCTTATTTTGTTTTTTACATACGAAAGGAATTTATATTTACCTTTGTGTTCACTGTACTGTTTTGAAAATTTTCTGATATTTCAAGGTTTTCCTCGTGCCGTTTTTGACGTGTAGCTACCATGTTATGAAAATAATACGGAATGGTGCCCTTTTTGAGAGGATTTGCTTTTGGCAAGTGTTTTTCTAGTTTATTGCACAGAAACTTTTCGTTATAGTCGATTGTGTCAATCATAATATTTAATTCATGACTCAAATCTTTTAAATAAGTGTGCCTATTTTTGAAGAATTTCTTAATGTTTACATATTTGCAATTTATTGAATTTTGACATAGAATTTGTAACATATTATTAAGTTTATTTTCATTTAAAAACTGGCTTTGCAAAATATTTACAATAATTACAGTGGATTTATAATATGTTTTTATAAAGTGTGAAAGTTCCATTGAAAGCTGGATAGGGTTCTTGTCATTTTCTCCAACACAGATTATGACCTTATCGGATTCTGTAATGTTGGTGTTGTAACAGGACTTTAAGATTTCTTCACAGCTGGCATTTGATTTAATGTAAGACATAACTTCGTATTTTTCGTACTTCGTATCTCTTCTAGAATTAATTACGGCTGACGCCAAACCTGTACATTGTTGACCTCCAAATATTAAGATGCGTTTATTGCATTTTATTGTCGCATCTGGTCGCTTCTCAGAGCTTTGCGCCGTTGTTTTCTGGCTGGCAATAGGGGCTGGTGTTTTTATTTCCGTACACTTAGATTGCTCTTGTAGTTGTGGTTTCGGTTCCACTGGTTCTCGTACCGTGACAGTCGGGGGGTCAAAATGATGAAGAGGTGTGCTTGTATCATTTTGTGTTAGTTTAAGACGTTTTGGTTTTATTTGAGACTTCCTAGAGTTAGATGCAGGCGTTTTTTTTGCAGTATCCCCACAAATCTTTTGCAATAGTCCGGCTCTCTTTTGTAGTTCCAGTACATCTGCTTCAAGCTTAATGTTACAAATAATTAATGACTCTATCTCATTATGTGCACTTTTTAATTCGCTCTTCAGTGTAATTATTTCGTGACGCAATTCTTCTACTTCATCCGTATTTATATGAGTAGATAAATCCGGTAGGCTGTTTCCTCTAGTTATAGAACCCGATGAATTTAACGACAAATATCTGGGCTCGTCTGAGCTTTTTTGTCGACGCCTGCGCGTGGTTACATTATCTAGCTGTGGTGACGACATACCAAATGATAGGACCAAATATAAAATTAAAAAACAAAAATATATATCGGTCGAGGTGAGGCTCGAACCTGTGACACCGTCGCGGTATGACGAGCGCTTAGCGAGTCGGCCAGTCTTGTATACAGAATCTTTGCGAAATTTTTGTATCTATTCCAGTGCAGGTGTGAACTTATTGACAATGATGTCGGTTAATTTTTGAAGGGCGGTCGTTGCCCGGTCATTGACCGACGACGCGATTCATTCACTATCACAGTAACCAATGTTTTGAATTGATTTTGGTTAATATTATGCACAATTCTTTCAACACTTTCACTTTGTTTATATTGTTATTTAGCTTATTTTATGCTGAACATTTTGATATAAAGTTCAATACGTAAATATTACTTTTTACACTCTTATTTGTTTTAATTGTTGGAGCGATACGTTATACGTGTTAACTTAACGCTTGCGCGCGCTGTCACTCTATTATGATAGCTACATTTCTATTCTATCGAAAAAGGTGGTTGGCCGCGAAGTTTAAGTATTTTTCAAGATTTTCAGAACATACTACGTGGATAAGGCAAAGAAAATTACACCTTCGTCACAGAATCTTTTATTTTATTTTAACGAAATAGTCTTCGTCGATTAAAATGAAACTTTTTTGATACGTTAATAAACAAAATACCATTTTAGAAAACATATGAAAGAATGGATTTTTAGTAATAACAAAATATTTATTAAGTAGTTATTATGATAGCTACATTTCTATTCTATCGAAAAAGGTGGTTGGCCGCGAAGTTTAAGTATTTTTCAAGATTTTCAGAACATACTACGTGGATAAGGCAAAGAAAATTACACCTTCGTCACAGAATCTTTTATTTTATTTTAACGAAATAGTCTTCGTCGATTAAAATGAAACTTTTTTGATACGTTAATAAACAAAATACCATTTTAGAAAACATATGAAAGAATGGATTTTTAGTAATAACAAAATATTTATTAAGTAGTTATTACCACTCTGTCACAATTTCAGCTAAAATGAAGCTTGTTTTTGCTATAAATATTTTTTCGCTACTAATTACAGTAAAAAATTAACAGCATAGACGTTAACATCAATGAATAAATTTAATATGATTTTTCCAAAGTTGCACTATTTATAACATAACATATAAACGACCAAAAATAAGTTGACTACCAGGAGACACCAATCGTTACAGAGTGGTAAACGATGTGACATAGTTGTTATTCTATTAAATATGCGACAGCGTTTTGGAATAAAACAGTTTTATTTAAAAATAATAATTTAGTAACTTACATATAAATCATTATGGTTTCAAGTTAGTCAAAAAATTTACTGGAGATATCTTTATTATTAGTATAACTAATGAAATCACACTTGAGAACCTCTGGAGAGTGAAATATCCGTATTTCAGGAACTTAAAGGACAAATTTGTTCCAACTACATAAAATAATGTTTATCTGCACAATTAATATTTTCGGCAACCTAAAATTTAAGTAACATAATGAAAATTACGTAATTTGTTAAAGTTTTAATCAGCCATATTTCGAAAATACAGCAGTGGCTCTTAGAACTTGAAAAAAATACTCTTTCCTTTTTTAATTACCTTAGAAGCTGGAAGGACTTTAATGTTATCATCAAACATCCGATAAATCATTCTCCACCATATTAAACAGTCTACCACATTCATCGTCTGTTCTTGAGAACAATAGCACGAAATTAGCTTTTTCACTAACGAAACTTTTTATTAATGAAGCGCAAGTGTATTGGACGTTCCTTTCGCTTCGTACTTTAACCAAAACGTGTAGTTTCTCTTCAATTTTTCTTTGATGAATATTCTCAGGTTGGAGTGTTTGGTAAGAATGTGACAGATTTGTCGTGTGACAGAGGGGTAAAATGTGTTGCAAAGTCGATTAGCATTTAAACAGTAACATAAAGTGTAATATTCACATGTTGATTTCAAAGTAATTGTTATTACCAATGAGTAAATAACAAAATAATAATTTCATTGTATTTTATTTTAACAATTACCTACGTGACGAAGCTGTCGCCGAATAAACACACGCACCTCCTGTCACACTTTGCGGGTGGCCGATACGCGGTGTCTGGATCTCAAAGGGGAAATCTTACCAAGGGTAAAAGGAGACCTTAAACTCAGATCGATGGCAATAAGGACGAGTGGCTCAAACAAATATTTTAAATGGCAACCTACGTGACAGAATGTTACTACTAAAACATTAGGTAGTAAGAGACAAATTTTCAACATTTTTTTTAAATATTTCAGAAATCCTTTTAAAATATTTATTTTGTTTTACTAAATAGGTAATATCTTCTGGAGTTTAAATAAATTTTTATATTTTATGTTGTCATATATATTTTTTGTAACATTATCGAATATGCGCAGGATGAAGTGGCGGGAGACAGCCAAGATTCGTATGAAATACTCCTCTGTCACGCGGATTTACCACTCTGTAACGTAATTTTAAATACAAAAATATAAATTTATATTTTTGTAAACGTGCACAGCCGTTGTGTTTTTAGTACAATGCACGCTGAAATATAAATAAATAAATAAATATTTGTAAAACTCATGATTTTTTCTTCACAACTGATGGAGACTAAGTTATGTAGGTTAAAAAGAAGAACTGCCCACCTACCTACTCCTTATATTGTATGAACCGAATGAACGGGAGTGGTTTAGGAATAAGCGTTACCATGTACCTAAACAAAGACCGTTTTACAGTGACAGCCACGTGTAACGATGGCTAAGATGTTTCCTGATATTGATCCAAGCATTACGAGAAAAACAATTATTTAAATATTATTTTTAGATCCCGTTTATTTGCTAGCTTCGACCTTTTGTGTAGCTGTATTGTTTTAGAAAGTTTTAAGTGCTTAAAAATAGTCCAGACGGCAGGGGGAAACTTCAGAGACTCTGCAGCCGACTGGCGATGGCGTTAGGCTGGCATACTGAAAATATCAGCTAAGCCTAAAATGTTACAAAAAAATATTATTTTTTCCTTGTAAACATTTATAACATCAAATTCACTCCCCAAATAGAAACACATGATTTTAAAAGGGGCTTTATTAAGACCACGTGAAATATATGGAGTTCCACTACAAAGGAACTAATTAGCTAGGCGAAGTAAACAACCAGTGAGACGCTACGTAAAATATCAAAGTCGACAACTCATCGGGTGTTTGTGACAGCACAGGAAACAAGATCACTGGGATTTATTGTCAGAACAGTGAAAAAACGGAGAAATGCAGGCAAAATCTAAATATTATATTCAGAATAAGAGTTTTAAATATTATATTTTTCTGAATAGTGATTGACTGATGCATTGATACAGCAATAGCACGGTAAATACTTATAGATCTTAGAAGTGCGAAGCTCGCTGAAATCCGTAATTTTAATCACAATATCGGTCATACTCATACTGCAAAAACTGGGCTCACGAGACAGAAACTTCCTCCTTTTAAATACACACTCGATGATGCGTTTCTTAAACTTAATAAGTTTTTTGAGTTATACCACATCCTAAATAATATGGTAGCAAAATAAGCAGAATTTATCACCATTTATTGTATGTTATGCGGATTCACTTAAAAAATGGGGCAATCCGTTGACGGGTTCACTTCACACGCCGCTAATGTGACTGTCTCTTGGAATTGGATATTAATACCACTCGGGTAATCGATAACGTTATACGTTTGTAGAATACAGACGCATACAAATATAATAGTATGTGGTTGAACTAAATAAAGCATACATTTACTGAGCCATTGTAAATTCATTTAAGTACTTAATTGAAAAGATAGGGCAAGGAAAAAAAATATTGGTCGGTATTTTAAATTATATTTATTTATTAAACTATTTTGTTTTTGATTCTCGGCCAGGTATCCAGGTATATTTGTTTAATCACAGTGTGTTTGGCCCGGAAGATAGTGCAATAGGCCCGGCCCATATAACATTAAAGACGTACATACATAACTGTGGTGAAAAGTGGATGTAGCAATTCACCTCTACTTACCCTCAATTCAGCAAGCCCTTAGTACAAATAAACGGTACGCTAACAAATACGGCCCTAGTCAGGATCCGGGACCCGCGCTCTTCAAAACGTGCTTAGATTAACAATATATTATTAACAAGATGGTGTCTCACATAAAAGTACAAAAACATAGTAAAAAACTGTCCGCATTTTGTTACTGTCAAACCGTGTTAAGTTCAACCTAAAGACACCAATGAATAAAGTCACACATCTTCTAACTAGGTAACCGATCTAATACAAAAGAAGAGCTCAGTGGTAAAAGTACGGTGTTATTTGCCGAGACTTTTTTTTTGCAATGACTCTCCATCTTGTTCGTATATTGGTAATCTAAACTGGACCCAATGACGCAATGGTTAGTAATGCGCCATTAGGTCCTTAATTAAAATATTGCATCTTGAATGCCCCCATTCCCCCATATGTAATCTATCAAGCGTTCTGGCCCACATTACGTTTTCCGGTGGCATTTGCCATTTATACGTTTGATGAAAAATACCCAATTTATTTTTAAATCTATTTCAGGCCAGATGGACAGTGACCCCGAGTCGCGTCGAGCCAGCTCCCGCGGGCTCATACCTCGAGCCAAGATCAAGAGTGTCAAGATGACATTCGTCATTGTGTTTGGTGAGTTGTCCAAGAGTTGTCTGATACAAAGACTTTGATTGAGACAGCTAGCATTTGTTTTGATAACTAATGTGCTGTTTTGACTGGCGTTTCTTTTACGCATTTGTTAGTTGGGAATGACGCACTGCTGAGTAAACGATTTATAAATATTAACACTTCTTCTTCTTGTGAATGCAGTAGTAGCGTTTGATGTCTATGCAATGTTTCGTCCCCTTGATATTTATTGATATAATTAAAGAGTCTAGCGTAGTAGTGGACTATAAAACGACTATATAGACGAATGCAACTTTATTTGGCCTATCGAAATATCTATTCAGACCCACACTGCATCTTTATGGACGAAGTTAAGTTAGTTACGCGATCCATCAATCACATAGCCGTGTTTATCATTAATGGCAATAGTGACGTTTATTATACCCTGATACCCTACAGAATAGAGTGGTGAGTCAGTATCCTCCTCGGCCGATCCTCGACCAATGAACGGCTAGCAATTGACCGAGTAGCCGAGGATACTGTCTCGCCACTCTACTCGGTTGGTGTAACAAGGATACATACAGAGATGTATTATCTGCGTCGATAACGGTGCCGTGCGGCCGGTCTGTATCCATGTCCACATTGCTAACTCCCCCTTCTCTCCACAAGGCAGTGTTCGTCCTGTGCTGGTCGCCGTACATCGTGTTCGACCTGCTGCAAGTCTACGACTACTTCCCGCAGTCTCAGACGACCATGGCGGTGGCCACGCTCATCCAGAGCCTCGCGCCGCTCAACTCCGCCGCCAACCCGCTCATCTGCTGCATGTTCTCGCCGCATATATACTCCAGTCTTAGGTGAGAGATTTTGAAGTCAGTGTGTCTATCACGGATTATACAACATGGCATTCGCTAGCGTTGTACGATACTATGGAACCATATGGAAAAAGAACAGCGCCAATGTAGTCATTTGTCATACAAATTGCTATCGAATTAGGCTAGCGACTAAAGATGCTGCTAAAGTCACCATTTTTATAGGTGTGTGTGCAGGGTATGGTAACACAAGTACCTACATGCATACGATCGTAACTCATGACCCCTCGTTTTCCTCTTTAAGAAATAATAGATTAGAGATAAAATAAAATTCACAGATACTGACGGTCGAATGGCGTAGTGGTTAGTGGCCCTGACTGCTATGCCGAAGGTCCCGGGTTCGATTCCCGGCTATTTGTTTAAAGACAAATATTTGTACTCGGGTCTTGTTTGTTGTTATTTATATTTAGTATCTATCTATATATGTATTTGTGTAGATATATCAGCTGTCCGATACCCATAACACAGACTCTGCCTAGCTTGGGGTCGGATGGCCGTGTGTGAGATGTCCCCACATATTATTATTATTATTATAAGATAATACACAAAAGAGTACAGGTGCATGAATCAATCTGCTATTAAGCCATTCATGTATTCATAACATAATAATGTGTACACTGGAATCATAATTAACCAATAAGCTACCTAAAATATCACAAAATTCCAGTGAAGCACGATCAATTTCCATGTTAATTTTAGCTGATCCGTAAAATTGGCCTGCTCCTAAAACTACTTAGTCGCTTTCGAAGGCTTTGTTAATATGGTAATTTTAAGGTAATATATAAGCTAATATGAATAGCTGTATGCATAATGTCATTATTTACACATTATTATGCAAATAATGTATTGGCTTAAAATTCAGACGTTATCCTGAAAGGAAAATCAGAGTATTGTTTAACATTGATAAAGGAAATAAGTGGTGATTGAGGAGAATTACTTCAATTATACGCCGCTAGCAAAATCTACGGTGTCAAGATTATTATACAGCCTGTATGGTGTACCGTGGGTGTACCTAATAAACCCTGTGAACATCTGACAGTCTGGTGGCCTACTTACCCGATAACTCTCTCAGCACAAGCTGATCCTATTTTGATCTACCAAACCGCACTAGGCCAGCGTGGTGGACTAGACCTAAAACCTTCTTCTGCGGAGACCCGTGTCCCAGCAGTGGGGCCGTATTGAGTCGTGATGATGATGATATTGCATAACCCTCACGACAGGCTCTGGTCAGTATTCGAACCGGCAGGCCCGTGTGGCCCGGAAGCAGCTACGTCACTCCTACCGCCTGATCTACAGCGTCAAAACGCCTTATTATGTTCTAATAAACCTCATATATATCTATTCCAGGAGGGTGCCCCCCTACCGCTGGCTGTGGTGCGGGCGGCGGCGGCGCGCGCGCGGCACCCTGCGGTCCCGCTCCGACTCCACCGCGCACTCCGACTTGCTCAGCTCCACGCATGCGCGAAGGACGCATTCTGTTGCTACTGTGGGTTTATTTGTAACTCTATGGGCCTGTTCCGCAGTGTTTGGATAAAAGTTACCTCTGGGATAAAATAAATGCTGCTAGCATGTCCAGCAGCGTAACCATTATTCAGACATTGCGAAACAGGCCGTTAATTTAACAATTAAGTGGCCTACCTTAAAGCTTTCAGCTTACAGAAGTATGTCCACCTGTTCAATACAAATACACACGCACTCACATGATTTTTCCTATGATTAAATGACTAAAGTTTTTTGGCGCCCAGCGTGCGCCCATAATGGAGGCACACGTTTGGGCGCCAAAAAATTTGGGCTCCCAAACGTGATACGTGTGGGACGCCCTCCAGCTAGATGGGGTGACGACTTGCAAAAGGTGGCTGTTTATGATTGGATTCGGAAAGCTATTGATCGCATGTGGCGTGCTTTCGGAGAGGCCTACGTGCAGTAGTGGACAGCTATACGCTGATGATGATGATGAAACGTAATACTTTAACATATTTTTGGATATTGATAAGCCTTTTTACTGATTTAATTGCACTATTCCTAGCTCGTAGCTTTTAGCATTAAGTCCTCCCTTCGCTCTTTTGTTTTATTATAATTTGTGCAATAAGGAGTTAAATAAATAAATAAAATTTACCACTTCTGATTTCAGACGCTGAACCGCACTAGAAGCAGCAGCGTCTCCCGCCTCCACCACGGCAACCACGACTCGCGACGAACGCAACTCCTCGTGCTGACGTCCACGAAGGATTGACAACGAACTGACGAACTGACGTCGAATGACGTGATGCTCTAGTGTCAGACGCCGGTGCCGCCACATGCACCATGCTTCTGTTATAAGCATAAGAGACCTTATAGTGGACAGTGAAGATATTTAATTGAAAAGTATTATAATCTGTGTGTTTCGATATATGTAGGTAAATGGTGTATATGGATCCTTTTGGTGTATCGATACGAATAAATTTCGCCACTAAAGTATTGAAAATAAACTCTATTTTGTATTAAGTTTAGGTAAGAATGTTTAAAATAATTAAGAATATTTATAATGCATTTATTTTAGTCAGTAGAACCTAGATGCGTAGAGACCTATTTATTTGATTAGTACTTTAGAATAATTTAGAACATGAATTGTTTTTAGTAGAGTTTGTGGGACATAATATTATGTATGAATGATAGGAATTTCATCATTGATTTTATATCCACAGGACCATTGGACATGATTTCTTTATGATTAAACGGAATTTGTAATAAAATTAGGCCAAGTGTAAAAAAGTTACAAATTAGGTATGAAAGCTAAGTATAATTTGAATTGAACCTACAGTATTCGATATGAGGCTTATTTAACTTAGGTTTAGTAACAATAATTAACGAATATAACTACAATATTTCGAAGATATAGGTAATAGTGAATGTATTAGGTATAATATAAATTATAACTTCCTATTTTTGTATTGTTATGACCGTAGCTGTAAATAAACTAAACTTAAAAATAAAGAAACAAAATTGTGCTGGTAAAACCTACCTAAGAATATTAACTTAAGTGAACAAATTGAAATTCCACGTTCAACAAGGTATAAGCAATATTGTATAAAATTTTCCTCCATAAATGAAACGGTTTGTAAATATTTACAGTAACTATACATATTTATTGAATAAATTACTATGTTGGAAACTTATCGTTTTTTTACTATGTTACTGAACTTAGCAGAACAAAATCGATATGTAGGCGAGTTAGAAAATATAGACGCACGAATCACATGGTGTAGGTAGGTGGGACCTTTGTTTGAAAATTCAATATAGCTATTACAATGTCCAAAACCTTAGAAATTAGAAACGGAATCATAGATGGTCCCGTAGAAAAACAAGTACAACTCCAGCTAGATAAAATGTTTCCTTGCTAGGCGGTCCTTAGCTTAGTTATTAGTCGGGTTGTAAGTTGTAATAAAGACGTAATTGATGATATTATTTGAGATAGAAAACATTACATAATGAGCTATGCACATTTATGGCGGTGAGTGTACTATTTATTAAGTTAGCGACGAAGCTAGGAATATAATGACAGCGCCATCTATTTCTCTAATCATAAACTACGACTTCAGAACTTGAAATACGTAAGTGAAGAGATGCTTTCCTTTTAGTTTTAGGGAAAGCTTTTTTTCTTGAATACAAGATGGAGTATGTGTTATTTAGACAAAATAACCTGAGATGAGATGAGCAGATGCATGTTACATGTTATATAAGAGACTAAAATTCCAGAGTAGGTTTGAGTTTGAGTTTGAGTAGGTAGGTAACTAAACTTCAGAAACAAAATTCCAGCACATAGGTTTACATAATTTGAAGGTGAAATGACGTAGTGGCAGTGCACTCGGACTCTTGTACATGATAAGCTTTGATTATAATAATATGATAAGACTGCACAGACTGCCTCAGAGGCAAGTCTAAGACCACAGAGTCTGTGGTCTTAGACTGCCTCTGTGGTCTTAGACAGCCTCTGTGGTCTAGTGGTAGAAGCTTCGCTTCATGACCCAGAGGTCCTGGGTTCGATTCCCGGGTGGGACCATCAATTTGTGTTTCTAAATTGTGGTTCTAAGTTTGCTTATAGGACATAGAAGGCTGATCACCTGATGTCCGAAACAGTGAAACGATCCATGCTGTCGGATGGGCATGTAAAGCAGTTGGTCCTGCGCCTAGCTCTCACCAGTCGTATCGGTCAATCCGTCCCATTAGGCTATGAGAGTGATGGAACAGAGAGTGCTCCTGTGTACTGCGCACACACTTGGGCACTATAATCTACTCCTGCGTAGATGCATAGAATAACAAAGTACTTAGTTATTCTATGGTAGATGGCTGATCTCAATTGAGATTGGCCGCTGTGGTTGAAATTCGGCTAGGAGGACATGATCATCATCATATGATAAGCCTGGGTTCCATGATAAACTGTTCTTGCATCATGAATTACGATACCAACCAAAACGACTAAAAGCTATAATAGTAGAAATGGTTTTGATTTCAAATCTGAAAGTGCAATAAAAGGTCGTAAATTAATAAAATGATTTCCTGCCTTCCCGCCACGCTCGTCGTCGCAAAAATAAATTTAATTTCTGTCTTTCCCGAGTTTTCCGACCGAGTGTCCGCCCCGAGTGAGGGATTTGATCACGAAGGGGAAGTAATAATAACTTTATTGTTGCGTGATCATCTCGAAGGAAAAAATACTATGTTTGCAAGGTGGTAACTTACCTACATAGGTATTTCATATTATATAAATTGACATTATAAATCTCAATGACGACGACCGAATGGCGTAGTGGTTAGTGACCCTGACTACTGAGCCGATGGTCCCGGGTTCGATTCCCGGCCGGGGCAGATATTTGTTTAAACACAGGTATTTGAACGGGGTTTTTCTCGGGTCTTGGATGTGCCCGTAAAATGGCAATAGGCCCGCCCCCTATTACATTGGGACTAACATACACTCTGGCGAAAAGTGGGTGCAGCAATGCACCTCTGCCTACCCCGCAAGGGAGTACATTAGTACAAGGCGTGAGTGCGTGTTTTTTTTTTTAAATCTCATTTAAAAAAAACGATTTTGTAAAGGATGTGAAGTGTGCTTTCATAATAATTTAATTATAATATGATAAAAAAATTATACAAGTAATGTCAGCTGAATAAGTTGCTATACACTAAACTTGTACTTTGTAAAACTCACAAAATGCCTAACTTCATTTAAACATAGAGTAGGTAGGTTTGTCTCGGTAAACAGTGTGTATAAATAGCTTCTCATGTAACTGACCGTAGGTACTACGAGCAAGTACCTACCTATCTATCTAATCTTATTTTTTTTACGTGGTTAATCAACTATAAGCGCTAAAAGTTAATATTTAAGTAAGTATATTATTATGTAAAACATTATTAATAAGGGTAAGTAAGTATGTGTCTATCATTTCCCGGTTTCCCGTTGGCAATGAGTAAGTACCTTATAAGAACACATTAACTAGGTGCCTTCATATAGCATACATGTACAATTGTACATTGTATAACCCTAAGTACCTATATAGCTAGAAACACCAGGAAACAGATTTTGATTGCATCACTATCGGGTCCATTACGCCGTCGATAATTACTGGGAAAGGTCCCGGAATCCTTGTAGCGTTAATAACGTGGATTTATTGTGTTCGCCGCCGCGCCACGGATAACACGTGATTATGTGTTACTCCAGTAAACACGGCAAAGTATATTAATGATACATCTAGAAATGCTGCGTAGCGTAAATAGTAAAAAGAACACAATTTGGTATAAGCACATTAAATTTTGTTTAAGTAGGTACTCTATTCAGCTAACTACTCCTTATAGTAAATAAAATTACGAACCTACTTATATGCCACTGAAAAGTTAAAATATAAAATACTAGGTTCTGTCCACATTCAAGGCATCGCCTTAAAACCTTTTTCCTTCTTTTTTTTGCTGTCGTCAGACTTAGATGAAACAAAGCCTCCCAAAGACAGAAAAAAGGTACTTAGGTACGTCTTTTTGCGATGATAGCTTCCATTGAATAAATATAAATACCTCAACTTCTGTATGTTTAAATGTTAGGTCATGAAATGTATGTTGATGATGTGGTCGTAATGTAAGACAATTATTTTACAGCGTCTCGAGATAATTAAACTCTGAAACAATTTTCAGTCATAGCAGTAATCTGTATGGAGATTTCCGTCATCAACCGTCCATCTTAGGTAACCTGTAATTGTCTCTTATTCCTAGGTTTTACGATTGCTTCGTCAGCTGCCGTTTTGAGTTCCAGTCTAGGTCTAGACACGACTGCATACATGATAGACAAGTTATTCATAACGAAAATTGGTTATGCTGCCACTTTTATAAATAAATACCTATATGCTTTGGTTTTTATATTAGGTAGTTAAATTGTTTCTTTATCATAATTAACTATTAAGTTCCATCCATATCATAATGATCTATAGATTAATCACTCCTAGTAACATGGACGTGGGAATGACTGCTACATACAATTTTGTCACACTACCTATGGCTTGTGCGTGCGTGGTCTGAAGACAAGATTTATTGTGATAAAAGTATCGTGGCCGCGCGGTGTAACTATCACATCTTGTCTCTTCGTGCTAGGTATGCTGAATTTCATACAATGGACTTAAACACCTACGTTCTACCGTTGAGCTCATTCGAACAAACTTATTCAATTAAAAAGCTTTCGTTGGATATTCTAAATGTTTTCCAGACAGCCGCGAGTAGAGCGCATACCATGAGAAAATCCAGGTTTAAAATCCTTCTCTGTTCAGTCCGTCGTTCTCGGTTGGCTAACTTCGAAATGGTTCGTGTTGAATTAATTATTTTATTCGTTCCATAGAGCCGTGTGAATGGCATTTCCAGTGAACAATCCTAGAGTTTACTTACGTATTTTAAAAGCAAAACAATGTTTTTTTCCTCATAGCTACTCTAACATATAGTTATGACATGATATCTCGTTTTAATGTTGTTTATTACAAGATATACTTGTATTAAATTCAAAACTATTAACTTCAGTATAAGAGTTAGAAGATAAGCTGTTGAAAACGTAAAAAAGTTTTTTTTTTATAACTTTTAATAAGCTAAATTAGAACAGCGACTTCGACGCGCCTCCGCCTGACGTCTACATTGAACGTCGAACTGTGGGCTCACATACAGAAGACACCGCCCCGCCGCCGCCGCCGCCTCGACTCTCGTGCAGTGAGCGAAGCGCTTCAAATACGCATCTCGTTCAGTCTGTTTCAAAAGTTGTTGAACAGTAAAGCTCCGCAAACGTCATAAGCTGGTTGTCAGATAGCCATGTATTAAAATATCTTCAAGCGCAAATAATTGCAAACTGCCATCTAGCGGACTAAATTGGAAATTCCCGGCTTACAACTTCCAATCAAAGTTGCCTGTGACACCAAAGTTCGTAGATACAACTAAAGAGAAGTCCAATTAACTTAAACTTTATGTTAGCAAGTAGCCATTGCAAGCTGCAGGCAAGTTCCCCACTGACTAGAGAAGTATATTTAAATACTTTGTATCTTTGACGCAATTTGTGGTGGGTAGTTTAAGTATTGGCAATTAAATGTTCATAAAATATCAAAAAACTTTAGTAAGTACCCAATATTTGGAATATAGCAGTGGCATAATAATATCAAAATATCTATCTGTGAGTTATGTGACCATCGTAACCAAAATTAGAACCCGAGACGTCCAAGCCAACCATAAGATTAACCGGTTGTCTACTATATACAAAACAGTTTTTAAATTACAAGGGTTTTCCGTCTAAACACCAAAGAGTAATTTACTCATCACCAAATTACTTTCAGATGGTTTTTCCACCGAATTAACCTTGAAGCCGTTTCTATTCAGCTTTTCTATAAGCTTGCCAGTGCGACCACAATCCACAATGATTACATTGATAATCCTCTGATCCTTTCATTTGACCTCCAACATCCTCTGCTTAAACTGCTATAGTTTTTGATATTTGCGAAGACGTGATGCACGATACATAGGAAAGGGCGATAGCTGCTAAATAAACGATTATTAATGCGTGTTTCCTGAAAACTGGGCTATTGATAGTGATTAGCAATAAGTGTACTTCGGTACCTCTCTCACTCACGACTAGACACGAATGTTTCATTGTTGTTAAACAGTTGAAAATTGGGTAATAACAGGACCCTAATTTTAGGGACACTTAAATTGCTATACTTATTATAAATAAATATGGAGAAGTACCCTTAAATTATAGTAGATCTAGGTAGGTTCTTGAGATAACATTATTAAATTTAAAACAACCCCGTTTTCAGCCTGAAATTCGGTTATGTCACCAAAATCCATTGTTTTTAAAAAAAAAACATCCGTGAACAAAAGACTGGTGAATGTAGTGAACATTGACCAGTCTTTTGAAAGTTCACGGATAGAATTCGACCCTTTATGTCATGACTGCGCTGAAGTGAAAATACAATAAGCTACACTTCATAGGTACAATAAGACCTAGACGCAAAAAAATACAGGCTTAGCGGGTATTTGAAAAGTTATTTAATGTAATGATACAACAAGGTTTGGCAGCACAAAACATCTCTTTTACGCACGTTTTAAGTGACAGACACCTAGTTACTCGTAATGTTTCTCTTTCAAAAGCTCTGTTTAAGCATACATTTTCCTCTGAAAGTAATTTCCCCACAAAGCGCCCAAAACCCTATTTTTAGTAATAAAGAACGATCTGTGTCAAGAAGTTGAAAATCTCATTCCGTTATAATAAAAAACGCCATTTACACAAATGGAGTCGTCCAACTTAAATAATATTACTAAAGTCTGGTTTATTCTTGAAGTCCCGCTGTGAATTCTGTGTCTTCATAAAAGTGAGTAAATAATGAATTTATAAATGTTAGTAAGCTATAGCGCCAATAAATTACTCAAAATCTTCAGGTAAGTAATTACTATGTTTTCTTCGGCTCATCATTCACAAGATACTTACAGGGTAGGAAACTGTTTTTTTCGGCGAGAATTAGATTTAGTTTTTTGTTGACTGTAGGTACCTACTATAGAGAAAAGTATATAGTTGCCATGCTTTTACCATTTTGGCAGCCACAACGTGAAATTTTTGAAAAAGCTTCTTTTCAAGCTTTTATCGTAATCATCACATAACTCCAACGTACTCTTTTAACACAAAATATCAGGATATCGTTTTGATTTTCACTTAGATTTTCGACTCTACGACCCAGAAGTAGTCTAATTAGACAGAGTGGCTGCTGGCTAGGGAAGGTCCCGGGTTTGAATCCCGGCCGGGCAGTTTTCTTTTTACAGTTTGTTTTTTAGCTTTTGGATGTTTAATGTGTGTGTTGTTAGTGTCCTGTGACTATGAAAAACATGATGTCATAATAGTCATAATAGCAGATTGTCTTGTGTTTTTTAAACAACACCTTACTTATTTACGTAGGAAAATTCTATCAAGGAGCACATGTTGGAACTGTTTCAGAGAATATTCTAGATCTAGTCTCCCTAACTGTGCATGATATCGGGTTTCGAGAGCGTTCCAGCATTTATTTTATTTGTATTGTTCGGTTTTCTGTAACAATAGACACGGTTTTGTGGATTCCTCACATTTCCGTAAGATCACCCAAAATGAAAAATCATTTATTATTTTAATACCATCAGAATATTTTTTATAACAATAGCTTTTTTTCTTTTTACATTATAAGGCATATATAATACATACAAATAGGTAGCCTCAGTCTCAGTAGGTACCCACTATATGTATGTACCTACCTAAGTACTACGTCTTTTATATTCCCAATTCATGCTGGAAGTTAGCCAACCAACAGAAGCCTGGAATCCTGCCGGATAAGTAAGACATGCAATTTTCTTTTATTTACGGGCAATAATCTGTGAATTACAGTGGCTTTCCGTAATTTTATATTCTCTTCCCTTCTACTTATAGGTGTGGGCTTGATGTAGTGAGATGGGGGGTGTGTAGTGTCACTGATTTTTACGAGTAATTCTACCATCTTTCGTATCCCAAAAGATGAGAATCCTATGTTAATAAGTTAAGGTTAGGAATTTAGAGAGCCAAATTTAAACAACTAAAAGTTTCAGACCGTAAGTAAAGTAGGTAATTAGCTGGTAATACTCGTACGCCAAGCGTTTTTAAATTGGTGTACCTACCAGTTCTACCGTCTAAGTACTTATATAAATTAATATAATATACGTATCCACCTATTACTACATTACTGATAATATTTTTGTCTATCTATAATAGACACGTCTCATCATTTATATAGGCCTAAATTGCTAAACTTTGTACAAGCATCTCGTGGTCGCCGTATTTTTTCTGTGCGTTTACATTAACCACCCCTGTGATTGATTAGCTAAATTAATAAAGTTTTTTCATCAATTAACTTCCTGTTATTATCCGAAGTCTAAGACGTAAATTGCTATTCGAACGTAAAAAAAATACTTTTACGAGGGGCTTTTTAGGACAAACATCTTCGCGCACTAAAGCGAAGTAAAAACTAATATAGTGTTGGGGTTAACACGAAAAAATATGGGTGATTAACCCCGATATCTGTCCGGGAAAGTGTTGGGCTGGTGTTAATAAAGTTATCACGTATCAAGCTACAAAGGAAAACTCTTAAAGGCGCGTTCGGGCCATGCCTCCACCGCCGCGGAATAATGACTCATTCCACCGACCGACTACTCCACACCGCCGACCCCGGCGACGTTTGAAGTATGTGCCGACCCTAGTTCGTATGAACACAAGCATTTTAAATTCATTTGAAATTGAGTGATTAAAAAAAAACTTTGTTGCATTTTTTGTTATGCATTGACTGTTTATTGAGACAAAAACAACCAGACATTGCGTAGAAGGGAGTGAAACGGCGAATCCATTTCCAAGCGAAAACCTTTTAAGAAGTCGCGAACTCGCGCGAAAAGCTATCAGTACACGCACAAACCTAAAACAGGTTCTTCAAAGAATCATATTAAAGTGGAGAAAATACAATTACGACCAGATCAATCAGACATTGAATTACCTGACCTTTTTTTCGTCTCGTCTATATTATTACTGTACCTACCTACTTCTATTTCTATACGCGTGACTTTCTAAGGTCGACCCCTAATAATCGTTAGGCGTAGTCGTCTGCGCCCGCCAGATAAAAACAGACTTGACCTCATCATACAAGGTATTCGCTATCAACACGTACATATTGTAGGTATTGTAGGTACCTAGATCTTGTCAAATATATCCACCATATAAACTGGCACGTATAGGTACTCAAAGTCTATGTACTTCACTATTTTCATTGAAGAGAGTGAAGCCCCGTTAGATAAACTTTCAGTTAGCTCTGCTAGAGTGCAATATTTTGACACTATTGATTTTATGAATGGTTTCCTAGTTTCCTAGCCATATACTACCAGTCAGAGGGAACGCGGTGACATATGCCTTGTGGGTTTCGGCAATAAATTGTGAATTCGAAGCTGTTTGCCACCAGTCACCGGTGCCGTTGCTTGCCAGAACTCACTAGAGTGGGATCTACAGCTGCTAGCTGGCATCAAAAGATAAATATTGCACACTTCTACCATAAACATTACTCGCCATTGTAATCAATAATTCTTTAAAACTGTAAGTGTAAGAAATAAATCACAGATCTTAAATAATTATATACAATAGGGTAAGTACCTATAGTTCACCCACTTTACTGTGATCAGTGTAACGAATATCATTTAATATGAAACACTACAAACGATTTCCAGAAGAGATGTCGGAAGTTATTAGAACACTTTCAAGACATCACTGCAGTTAGGGTTATTAATGATACAGTTCCAAAGAATCTCAAACGTAGGTACATTGCAGAAAAACAGTGTACTGGGAAATATAGTGAAATGTACACATTTTCAAATATTTAAGGCTTTTATTATATATTTCTATTTATTTGAATTCATCATTATTTTAGATGCAAGGATGCAATTTTGCTTTTAGAGCATGAGTGATGACAAGTTGATTTGAAGAAGTTTAAATTATTATACCTATGATAAAATCTATTCAGCATAATCTAGATTTCATCAAACTAAATTACTGCTTTGAAATCAATTCAACCTACAATACATATACATTACAATCTTGTTTATTTATTTGTGGGCACTTTTACCAACTTTTTTAACTCATAGTTATGAAGAAATTGTATGTAGGTATGTATAACTTGTACAAGTAAAGTTGATCGCTGGCGGTATTCCAGACCAATATAATAATTTTCACCGAAGTTTTTCGAAAAATATTGTTACCTTTATTAAAGCTTTAAATTAGTGCACCGCTAAGCCACTAATACTTTCGGGCTAGGTTACTCGTAAATTTAAAGATAAGGATTTTAGTTCTGCTGTAGTTGAAATAATTTTATAAAAAATAACTGTGGGTAAGTGTAACATTATGAAATTTTATAAACGTTAATTATTGTCCATCTTTTTCATTCTAGTGAAATTAATTATTAGATAATACATGTAAATATAGAATAGAGTAATATTTTTACTGAGAGGAGGTCAGCTTTTTTTGCAGTTAACTGTACAATTCAATGTTTTTACCACCTTGATTGCGCCATAATTTGTTATCAAATCATTACTACCCCCTATTTACATACTGGTAAAGTCTTCAATTCAAAAATAACTAAGAAAGACAAAGTATTGAAAACTACTACTAAGTACCTACATGCAGTATTCATCAAAAGAATCGTGTCTAAGAGAAAACAAGCTCTTACCCTATTACATATTACCATAACTTCTGCTCACACTAGCTCGCGGTATAAGCTCCGCAAATCCTGCGAAAGCTCGGAGCGCCATATTCTTTCTAATTGTCGGGAAATGCGCGAAAATTTTATGGACTCGTAAACGCTGTGCTCTTTAATAAATTGTCAAAGGTCAGTGACCCCGGTTCAGTAATTTGTTTAGAGTTTATGGTCGCCGGCGGAGACCGCGACTTGCGATTAAGCTATCAAATGAAACGAGACTGAAGGTGAAGGTTTTGTAGCGATACGGAGGCAGTTCTAGTGGTCAGAGGATCTAGAAGAATAAGTTAATGACTTGGCTCAGAGCCTATAGTACCTATTTTCTTTCTATATTTCTATTTTCTTCTGTCAACTGCATACATTATCTGTAAAAACTTTCATGATTGTCTCCGCTAGAGGCGCTATTTTGCTACTATGCGAGAAAAAAGTAAACTTAACAGTTCCGGTGACAGCTCACGTAAATTTATATATTATAATTTCTTCTTCAATATAATTTAATAAAAAACACACACTCACGCCTTGTGCTAACGTACACCCTTGCGGGGTAGGCAGAGGTGCATTGCTGCACCCACGTTTCGCCAGAGTTCTATAAGATAAGTAATTTGCTCTTGTGGTTTCAATAAACCCATCTAATCTATATTAATATATAATTCATTAGTAAATAATGAGATATCGATCAATTTAGTTCGCTCTCACCGGAACAGATAAGTTTGTCGCACTGTGTATAGTTTTTGACAAACTATACTATATAACCTGTACTAGATGTAGGTACACAGTTTTTGTTCTACGGCTTAGAAATTTTATCACTATACGTACTCGTTGTAGGGATTGAATCAAAACAAAATTGACTAAAACAACACAATAAAGACGGGTAGGTACTCAACCCACTCTCGTATTCTAAGGCAACAAGCCAAAGTATAAAATTCCATAAAGCCCATTTAACTTCTATATTGTGAAAGTTTGTGTTGAAACTCTAATATTTCATATTTCATGGTAGCAGAGAAGTTAGAAAAGGTTTTGCACAAACTAGTTCCTATCGAGAGCTTTTGATGTGAAACTAAAACATTACCACAAAGTTTAAAGCGAAACAAGGAAAAATACGAAACATAATAACCTTTACCTAATCAGGTAAGACATAGATTTGAGAACCTTTAAAAAGGATTACTTAAATATTATTTAACTTGTAAGTGCGAAAGTTACTGAAAAAATAAAAGCTAAATTAACTATTTCGTACTGATTTGCTTTGCAATAAATTGAATTTGAGTTTGTTAAATCAATTTACAGATGTCGATTACTAGAATGTAGAAGTTAATGTTGTTTCCGCCAGATTTTCAACTGTTGGCGCTAGTTGGCCTTACACTTCTCCTTGAGGTACGTACTATGAAATTCACGTACCTACCTATAATATTCTGGCTCAGCACTTAGTAATGACCGCTTTAAATTAAAATATTAACTGTACTACCACAAAATCATTAAACACTGTTTAACAAGTGTTTAAAACAAAATTTGACAGATTTTGTAAGCGTTTGACAGCGCTAAACACCTGTTAAATACTGTCTAAGTTTTTGTGGTAAGGCCCTAAAACTTTACAATCGCTCTCACTAACCTCTCATGATCGTGGCTGTTTCAATCTCCACCAACAATGTGTCAAACTTAATAACGGTTTGATGAAAATTTACATAGATCAAATCAACAATACTGCCTAACGAATTAATTTCTATGTAAATTTATGATAAGTGAACTGTGTCATTGTTTAACACAACACCAAAGAGCAGATTAAGAAATTTGCATGCACTCGATTATTTTGTTATTGATAATTTTGCTAATAGTTTTGGCACTTTTACAATTTTAGTTCAGATTCGTTTAATGTTGAATGAACCTACCTACTTAATATTCAAATGGCTTTACTCCTGATAGATACACCTGCTTTCTAGCTTTGACTTGACTTGTATGCATAATATATATACTTATAGGTTAGCATACATTATCATACATATAGGTTAGAGATATCCAACTCTTGCCGATCCAACTCTTACAGAACTTCATCTCTACAATTTTTCAACTCACTAAGTTTTACCTTCATAATATCTATAATCCATTCAAATAGATCAAAGTTTGGAAACGGGTCACCCAATTTTTACTCAGGAAAGTGCAAATTTATCCTAATACCTGAAAATATTTATAAGTAAAGGTAAAACATTGGTCTGCGGATTGAAAAGGAGCAAGAGTTTTCCATTGTAAATATTAAATAACTGGTAACTCCCGAAAACCGAAACCAATCAGCCAAACAAATATACTTACAGCAGTTTCCAGCAAGCTTTGCTTCGGAAGTTTTCACAACAAAGTGATCACTAGGGGTTCCGTATTTAACTTTAGAGGTATATTATCACTACTTAAAAATTATGAGCAGTGAATAAGTGACACAAACACATGCTACCAAAACAAAATGTGTGTTCATATTAATGAACGATATCATAAATAAAAGGTACGTTATGGGGTCTTTAGTAAAAAGAACAAAAAGTTTTTAATTTTAAAAGCAATGCGAATAAAAATAATTGAAAATAATAAAGCTGCTAAACATTTAATATGCGACGTACTGTACATAATAAGCGACAGCTTGCAAAGAAATGTACGTACTGGTCACTGCACCGTGTCCCCTCATAATATTTTTTGGGCTGTGTGATAATGATAAATAAATTGTCATTTCAATTTTACTTCTTGTTTTTGTGAACAACTTATTTTCTACAAATTTTGGAAAGCCAAAAAAATATATTCAAACCTTATGGAAACTTTCTTTGTCGTGTAAGTAACTGTTTAATATGGGAAATCATTTTTTTTGCGAATTTCCAAAAGTTGTTTAGTCTATCTCTCTGAGATAGCCCTTTTCGGCTAAGTATACCTCTTTTGCACCACTTCGATCTAGAAAATCATCATCCATAATTAAAATGATCCCGTTTACAAAATACAAGTCACAGTGAATAAGCTCGAGCGGAGGCCATGTAGTATAAAGGGTGTTTGTAATTACATCGGGGTCTGGGTCTACTCATACTGTGCATACTAGAGCACACTGTAAGTATATTAAATGAAGGGAACCATTATTTACATAATGTTTTTAATTGCTTTTACAAAAGTATATTTATGATTGATATGGCTGAAATGGTAAATAATTTGACATGTATTTTAGAAAATGTTCTGTTTTTATCTAAAGATTCGAGTAGATAATAGAATAGAATATGCGCGTCTAGCCACATTTATTGCCGTAATTAAGGCACGCTTTTGCTTATGGTGTACCTACTTAGTTCAGGATTGTTACTGGTTTCTACTACTGGTTTAAACACATTAGGATTATATTTTTTTTGATCCGGTTTATTTACGGGGAACTTAGTCCGTAAGCTGATAATAAATAAATGTAGTTTTTACATATTTCCCACACATTTCGACACCCTGATAAATATTATGTATTTCCAATTGGAAATTTTCCACCCATAACAGATGACTTCGGTAACTTTGTCTAGTAAATTTAGTCGAAAGCATTGTGTTTGTGGAACTTGTGTGTTAGCTTTATTTACGATCTTCTTGATACATAAAACTGGCTTGATATGTTTATTAGGTCTGAAAAAATACCCTCTCGTCAGACAGCGAAGCGTAGTGAGTGAATAACAAATTTTATTCTACATGGAAATTGAAACATCAAAATTGAAATGAATCTATGACTGTACGTCAAATGAAATTTGTATAAATAAATATAAATCGCCCCCTTTCGGCTACATAATTATACTTCTTTTTGCAATATCATAATTTCATAATATATGTAGAATATAGATTTATTGAAGATTACACAATATTTTTATATTAGTAGTTCCCGCGAGCTTTGCTTCGACTCAAAAAGTTAGCCTATGTTCTTTCTCAGGGTCTAGACCATATGAATACCAAATTTCATTCAAATCCGTTCAGTAGTTTTGGCGTGAAAGAGTAACAGACAGACACAGATTACTTTCGCATTTATAATATTAGTTAGGATTCTTTTTTGTATCCTTCGGGCGTTAAAAAGAAGAAATCCTATGTCCAAGTGATCCTGCCAACATTGACCTTGCCTGTCCTTGGCTACAATCAAATCGAAGGACCCTCAGATAGCGCCAACAGGTTTTACGACTAATTTTATTACATGGACGCAAAAATCCTTACAAGTATTCTGTTACATCGCAAGCAAGTCCAATAAGTTCCTTGAGAAACAAGCTTAACTTTATGACGTTGTTAGATAGAGTTTCTAAACAAAACTTTTATTTTCTTTTTTGTTTTAAAGTCTGAAAATAACCCTCATGTTTCATTGCATTGCTTGGACAGAACATTTGCAGTATTTTGACTGGTTACTAACTTTACAGCCCCCAGCCAATACAATGGAGACATTTTAATTAAGGTATTGAAATTACAAAATATTGTTTAAAAAATGTAAGGGTTTTAACTGAGTTGCATGTTGTAGGTGATGCTTCAGTTTCACTTGAAGTAACACGGTACAAAATATCAATCAGAAATATAATAAAGAAGTCCGTGAAATCACCTCAACAACAACAAATGAACTAATGTTCGAACAGATTTCCACAAATTTCCAAGAACAATTTGGAACAATTTTATCTTTTGCAAAAATAATAAAAAATAATGAATCATTAATTGTATTCAGTTGGATGTAAGATTGGGAGCTACGTATACGATGCTACAAACAGTGCCCTCATTGACAGTGAGGTAACTACCGCCCTTTTTCAATCGGGGATTAAAATTTATTTAGGTTAGGGCTGATTTTTCAATAGTCCGATAAGTGTTATCTGAGGAATAAAATTGTTGCTCACATCTGAATGTTTGTATTAGACAATGACAGCATCAATTTTATTCTTCAGATAACCTTTATCTGACCATTGAATAATCAGCCCTTAATAAATTAAATAGGAGAAATAATATAATAAATAAAAGTTACGAGGTAGCTCGATTGTCGGGGAGCAGTCGCCTGACGCGGCATTTTCCCCAAATCTTGAGTTATATGTGAACTTAACAAAATGGGGGGGTGCCCAGGACTTGTGTAAATAATATAAAATCGGGTAAATGCTGGCGTTTTCTGGTGGAATGAAGATAGCAGTGATCGATCGCCGCTCATTCAGAGAACACCACACACTTTCCGTATAAAGGAGTTCAAAGTGTTCACTTGCCGACATATTTTATTCTTTCCTTTATAAAAGGTATTCAATTTTTTGGTCCTTATTGATAAAAAAGATTCATGTTAATTTTTTTTTTTTTTAATGTTCACGAAAATCGAAAACTTGAACCATAAAGAGAACAACAGTGCGGCGATTATAAGATTTTTGAACCTCCGTTTACGTTGCGTTTCGTCAACTGTCACTGTTAGTTCCAAAAGTTACTACTTAGGTACGTTGGCGCAAAGTTGGCGCTGTTCTTTTTCCATATGTTTGTGTAGTATCGAAAATAGTATCGAATTGCCACGTTAGCCCGTGATAGCCTTTTTTATAAGTACCTAGACAGGCTTAGTAAATAACAAAACCAAGCTAGTTACTGTACTTTTTCTATACAGGAGCACAATCTCTTGAAGACAGAAGTTTTATGTTTATTTTCATTTTTTCATCCGCCAGATTGTTTAGTTCGTTTACCCTCTGATGCTGACTGGTTGTTCACTATAGCATTGTAAGCTTTTTTTAATTTGAATTATTGCTATTTATTGAACCCACGACTCGTCCGGGATATTCGTCCTGTTAATAGATCTGATTTCATCAATACATGTAGCTTGAATTCGACGTACGAATTTTTATTTATAAGTAATCTATGCCGACATAGGAGTACTTACTCCAAACATTGCATATAATAAATGTCCACTGCTGGTCATAAAAAAGTCAGAGACGCCACGCTCTATGCTCGCCTTCATCATCCAACTAGACCATTGGTACTCAACCTTTTTTATATAAGGGCCACAAACACGTATAAGTCATGGTGTCGCGGGCCGCAAACATTTTTTTTTACTATTATAAGGCGATGTAACCTATCGAATAATAATGTAAAAAAACACATGCATATACTACTCTATGTAAAATGTATCAGGATTAGATCAATAAAACAAAAAAAATATTGTTATTTATCCAAATTTATTTTATCACCTTCAAAGTATGCTTCTTTAGAAACGATACACATACGCCAACGAATTATCCAACCATCACAACATTTTTTCAAACGCTGTTTCCAGAGTTGTATTTAGTACTCGCGGCGAATTTTCCTTTTTGTCTTCTATCGATTGTTAGTTAAAGTCATGTTGGCTGTTTTCTTTGACTATCGTGGTGTTGTGCACTCGGAATTCTTGCCAGAAAGTCAAACGGTAGGAAAATAATATTATTTGCGGGTTATGTAGAATTTAATACAGCAAATTTGACGAAGAAGGCCAGATTTGTGGAAAGAAATTGATTTGTGGAGAGAAAAGATTTTTCACTACGATATCGCGCTTTTCGCACAAGGATCATCATTGTGAATGAATTTTTGAGCAAACTCTCAACAAATAGGTACCATCGAGCATCCACCATATCAACCAGATATGGCTGCAGCTCACGGCCAGTCACGGCTATAGCTTCTTTTTTCCTAAACTCAAATTACCACTTCGAGGCACTGTTTTCAATCGATAGAAGACAATAAGAAAAACTCGCCGCGAGAACTAAACACAACTCTAAAAACAACGTTTAAAAAAATGTTTTGATAATTGCATAATTCGTTGGCGTATGTGTATCGTTTCTATAGGAGCATAGTTTGAAGGTGATAAATTAAATTTGGATGAATAATTATTAACATTTTTGTTTTATGGATATAATCCCGATACTTTTTACAGAGAATGTATATTCTCTATCATCTCTCACGGCACGGCACGCGGGCCACTGATAAAGGCCCGGCGGGCCACATGCGGCCCGCGGGCCGCAGTTTGAGTATAGCTGAACTAGACTATATCGTCGCCTTGGAGGTCAATTTAGTCCAACCCACAATTTTTTTTGAGACTTAGTTTGATTGTCCATTGTAAACTTTAATCGATTCTGAATCGTTTAATATACCTAACTCATTTTTCACAATATATGTGGGTTAGACTATCATATGTTTTCTAAGATCTTTAATCAGAACCTATTCATACCTCTCAAATACCGATTGCTGTAAATTAAGAAAAAATCGGGAAAGAGAAAAATCTACGTTATTTACGCATTTGGGCATGAACTAGTCGAAGTGATAATGACTTGTACAAGTTGATTGATCCCACTCTCTTACAAATGGATGGATCAATCAAGACAATGAAGGCTAGGAAAACTACTTACTTACTCCCATAACGTAACCTAAATGTTGAAGAATCGTTTAGTACTTGGCATTTCAGATACTCTGCATTATCCAGGTCAGATCCTGGTCGGAGCTATAAATAAATGGAGTAAGCGCTGTTTGACAGATTTGCTGAATTGGATCGGTGGATAGTGATGACAACCAGCAACTCTCCAGACTTGGACTGGAACTATTGGTAGTGTTCAAATTAATTAATTTGTCCTGAATGCAAAACCATTTCAGGTAATAAGGTCCTTGAGCAGTTCTCCACCATAAGATTTTTAAAAAATGTGTCGGTTTAATCATAATAATGAGAAAAAAAAATTTCTTCTCGTAACATATCATATCAGTCTCAATCTGACAAAAGTTAATTAATTTATTGTATTGTAAGTTAATTAATTGCCTTCTAGAATAAGTAGGTACTTTTACCTTTGAAAAAACTTCATACTCTATCCAGCGCTCTATCCTTTAAATATAAATTTAATTTTAATTATAAATATCGATTGAAGCTAATAATTAAATTGTGTTCTTCTTATTCGGTACTTCACCACTGGATTAAAACTTGTTTATCTCGAAGAAGCAGATATTACGTTGCCCACAGTATTTTCCTTGGAGTAAACATATTACTCACATGAAATTATTTACTTCAATACCTATGTGTTATTTCTGTATAGGTTACGGAGTTTCTTAGTCTGTTTTTCATATGTTGATGAATTTACTTGTAAGAAGTATTAATTTACTTGTTAAGGAGCATACTTCAAGGGTAGTGATCATATTGGTTCTATAAATTGTTTTCACTTCATTATATTATTTCCTTAATTACACAGCAAGTTACAGTAAACGTCAGTACCTAAATTCTTATTTTTATACCTACCCATATTCGCCAAAAAGCCGCTTTACGCTTATTAGTTTCGTGAGTAGATTTACTGTCAATAACATCATAAAGTACTGTAATACGATGTTATGAGTGGCGTGTGTTTTTACACTTGAAAAAATCTTTCGGAAAAACCTATCGTACAAACTTTGACTGGTCTTTATGAAAGTAAGCCAAAGTTATAAAAGAAAATTGATGTTTACGAGCACGTTCAACCTATTTAGAGCGATATTTTTTGGACATACGATAGGTATTGAAAGTCAAAGCACGCTTGTTCTGAGGGAAGTATCCGTAACTGAGACTTGCTTTTGTCGTCAACAATTAGGTATTATTGAAATTATTGTATAGCAAATGCTTCGATAATCTGTATAATTGGAGTAGAATAGCGTCTAAATCCGTGACCAAGGTACATATGTAGCTACATAAGTACACAAGTACACATACATACATGTACTGTACAATGTACAGTGTACATGTGGACTGCAAATTACGCTCTGGTATCGACTAAGTGCCGGTTTTGATGCGTCTATCGACTGATTACTGTTAGTTACTTTCAATTCCGACCGAAAAAGCTAGATTTATTTTCCATATATCTAATTTAATATTGGGTAGTGAATAACATAAACGGAATCTTTTTATTTTTATATTAAACTAGCTGTTCCCGCGAGCTTCGCTTCGCCTTAAAAAGTTTTCCCGTGGGAATTCCGGGATAAAAAGTACCCTATGTTCTTTCCCAGGGTCTAGACCATATTTATACCAAATTTCATTTAAATCCGTTCAGTAGTTTTGGCTTGAAAGAGTAACTGACAGACACAGTTACTTTTGCATTTATAATATTATTTAGGATGGTCAAAAAACTTCAACAGATTTAAAACCAACAAACATTAATAAACATCTCATGAACATCAAATGATAAAAACATTATGAAACTATACAAATAAGTCACTGTTCTGATTGAACTAAAAGTGGAACAAACAAGTAAAGCAAATGCATTAGCAGTAATATCGGCGGGGCATCATATTACTACCAAATACAGAACTACCGTAGTGGTTTGCGGTAACTATAATAAAATTAGTACCTAGGTACCTATCAGAAGTTAGTTCATTTGTGCATAAATTGTAATTGTTTAGAATATACGCAATAAGTAGTACTTATTTATGTTTTTGTTGCAAATGCGGACAATTTTAGGTGATATTATCAAATGCAAATTCAAATGATTTATTGCATACTAAGTGTGTACATGGTGTTATATTATCATGGCCTTATAGTTTAAGGCGGTTAATATTAATACACTTTCAGTGACATAACGACTTAGCTAGTCGGTGGAACTTTTTCTGTATGTTAGGTAAGATCATTAGCCGTAACATGTAGGTACATGGCTCACACAAATAAATCAATGCCCTAAAAAATGTAAGTAGGTAGGTACATAATACATATTGAACAAGCCTTAGTACATACTTGGACCTAAATGTGAAAATTACAAGACAGATTACAGCGGCGAGTCAGAGCGTGAACAAATGATGGGACCATGTCTTCTGTTATCTTTCGCCTTTTTAATTAAAAAGGGACGTTTACTGCATATTTATTATCATCATTATTATTAACATCTTGTAACGCCTAGTTTCCACTTGAATTTTAACTAGAAGTTCCTTCTTATAATCTGGCACAATGGTTTTTAAGACTCGTCGTAGGTTACATTATTATTTTCAAAAAGTTTTCTCAAAGATCGCTTTTGTAAATAAAACCAGGATTTTCATATAGATTGAAAAAAATATTACTCCGAACGCGATGTGACCAAAATTTGTCTCCTACTTTTGGCATTGAACCTTTTTATAGGGCTACACATAGGAGGAAAGTGCAATGACCTCACTGTCATTTCGACTAGGGTGCTTCCGCCTTGCTCCTCATTTATTAAATGTCTTAAGGGCAAGTAAATCGTATTGCAGAATACACAGTAAAGTGTCTCACACTTTTCCATGTAACACTATAATATTAACTGTTTGCTATTTTTAACAATACTGGTGTCGCCACCTATCTTTTAATATATTTACTTTCATAATTTTCGCAAGGTTTCGATCCTAAAATCCTTTTCCCTATTTCCGCTTATGTCGTGCACCGCAACGCTACGTGTGGCAACACTGTCTGCGCCACCCACAGACAATCAGTTCCGAAAACGAATTCATGGCCGCCCCGCCGTCGCGCTAAGTTATTCGCGATTGAACTTATTTTCAAAATAGACGATTGGCTAGTTGCTAAAGTCTTCCGCTTCTTCTTTATTCGTGGTGAACCGCTAACCGAAGAATATCAGTGTGTGTGTTGAGTGCTGCAGTGCTTTGGATTGCTCTGATCTCTGATCGATCGAGCGCCAGGCGAGGGTCTGGAAGCCGGCCGCCTTTTCCTGGTCTCCTGAACTGCCTCCAGCGACCAGGTAGGTGCACGACACTTCATCAACCCTTTCCCTCGGTGAGACACCTTGCTGTAGTTTCTTTTATTTTTTTTCTATCGAAGGGACTCCGGCTTAGCGGCGTTACCATGTGGTCCTTCGACCCGCGATTACTATTTCCCCGCCCCTATTAGGTCACCTATTAGGAGAAAACCGCCCTTTTTAGCTTATTTCAAAGGCAAAAAGTGAACTTAAGCTAGTGCGCACGCGGCGCACTGCATAGGTTATTTACCTAACCGCTTTTTATCGACATACATTGTACGCTTTCCAAAAACGTAATAATCATATAATCATCTCGCTTCAAATACATATAAAGTATTATCCCGCTATTAGTAGTTAGGGCTACTGTACGTAAATAGGTCACGCATTTTTACGCTTGCTGCAATAATAGGCATAAGAAGGTAGACTCACATTCACTCGCCGCCGCGCCGGCGCGGCGCCATATTCAATCGCGTTATCAAGTTATCATTCCAATTGCACACCCACATTCCTGTGATTGTTTAATTTGTTTGTTTCATTTTATTTTCCGACTTCACGATGTCGAAAGCATCAAAACCGCATAATGAAAAAGATTCGGTGCAACATAATTATGAACTCGCGACACTGCAAGCAAAACGTAATGCTTTGTTCGAGTGTTTACAATACGCGTTTGATTTATCTACCGAAATAAATAAAGGGAACGAGGAGAGAGAAGCTTTTCTCGATGCGAGTATTAATGTAGATAGGTACAATTCGTTCAGATTTCCAAAAAGTGTTAGATCAGTACAACAGCTGTTTAATGTCCAATGACCCTACTGCCAAGCCAGATTATAAATCGCTAGTTTCTTTCGAACAGCTGTATTGTCGCGTAAAACGCTTGGTTGCGTCATGTACCGTAGTCACGAAAACTACCCAAAATAATGATTGTTTTCCACAAAAAAGTAAAATTAATTTACCGCCTATCGAGTTGATGAGCTTTAATGGTGACATTCGCCAATGGCCACTATTTTATGCCAATTTTAAATCTACTATTCACGACAATAAGTCCCTCTCAGATCATGAGAAACTTCATTATTTGCTAGGTAAATTAACAGGCAAGGCCCAGGCCGCTTGTGCGGGCATTACGCCCTCCGCTGAAAATTATAAAACGTTATTTGATACCCTAGTAAATAGGTATGAAGATAAGCGCACGCTAGCAGCTACCTATTTACAACAATTAATGGAATTCAAACCGCTGTCGTCGATTTCTGCGAGTAATTTGGATTTCTTTAATGACCGATTTGTTAACGCAGTACGCGCCCTAAAGAATCTAAAGTTAACAGACTTACAAGACTTCATATTTTTGCAAACTGCCTTAACTAAATTAGATCCTGATACCGTGCGTACTTTTGAGAATAGTAATAATAATCAGTCTGAAATTCCAACCTTTGATAAGCTCGTTGAGTTCTTGGATAATCAAACTAAAATATTACAGCGCGCACCGACCACTGCGGCCGCCGGTGGTGGCGCTGCATCAGCATCACGATCGGCTGTTCGCCCTAGATCTAATAACAAAAACCCGCCGCCTCACTACAATGCGTACGTTAGTACCGTCGACTCTAATTCCGCTCACAAGTGCTTATGTACAAACATTGTACATCATCATTTGTTCAAATGTCCCGAATTCCATAAAATGTCTCCTCACGAGCGTTTTCAAGCCGCGAAGAATTTAAATGGCTGTATAAATTGCCTAAGTACGAAGCATAAGATTGCTTCCTGTCAGTCCGCTTCGGGATGCCGAGTGTGTAAACAAAAACACCACTCGCTATTATATTTTAATCGAGAGTCGAATCCGTCACCCGCTTTACAGAACTTAACCACTGTGCCACCGCGCGCCGCGGTCATTGACTCGGTTGGTGGCGGCGGCGGCGGCGGTGCATCGCTTACGTCACAGCCAGCTGATGCGAAATCATCCGTTCCCGCGCAAGCGGACGTCGCGTTGTGTTCGACGTTCATTGCTGCTCCGCGTCCTTGCGTGCTTAATGCCGCTGCCGCTCAAAGTAGTACACCGCAATGTAATACGCCTACTACTGTTTTGCTCGCTACCGCTATGGTAGCTACGTACGATAGTAAGGGTAATAAACAATTTGTAAGGGTTTTGCTGGATTCTGCATCGCAAAGTCACTTCATTACCAGCGAATGTTGTGATCGTTTGGGGTTACGGCAGAATACCATTCAACGTACTACTGTGAGGGGCTTCGGGGGAACGGAGAGGGCATCCCACGGGACAGTAGACTTACAGTTTTTCTCGCGCTTTAATAATAACATAAAATACAAAATCAATTCTTTAGTTGTTGATAAGATTACTGACAATTTACCTACCGCTTATGTCTACTCCACCGCCCTGCCATATCTTAATAAAATAGCATTGGCAGACGACCATTTCGCTACGCCCAACAAAATCGATGTTTTGATTGGTGCTTCGCTGTTTCCGCATTTGATTCTTCCCGACGACGTGGTCTCCAGTGGACCATCGGGGCCGCCCGCTATTCATACAGTGCTAGGCTACGTACTCATGGGAGTCGTGCCTGCGCTCGCCGCCCGCCCAGCATACGTGACGTCATGCTGCGCCATAGTGCCACAGCAGCCTATGGATCATTTAATTACCCGCTTCTGGGAACTGGAAGAAGTCCCCGGCTCGCCCGTTCAGCACCCCACGGATGTTGAATGTGAACATTTTTACCGCTCGACTACGGAACGTGACCCCGTGACCGGCCGTTACACTGTAGCTCTCCCGTTTGATAAAGACGTGTTTTTACTTGGGGACTCCTATAACATTGCTCGCAAACGTTTTTTGTGTTTGGAGAAGAAGCTCGAGGCTTCTCCAGAGCTTCGTGCCGCTTACGATGACGTCATTAAGGACTATATTTCCAAAGGTTATGTGGAGCCACTGACCGTTCCCCCGCAGGCGTCATCGGACGATTTGTCCCCGAGCTATATAATCCCGCACCATGGTGTCCTCCGCGAGGACAAGTCCACCACGAAGCTGCGCCCCGTGTTAGATGCAAGTTGCAAGACTTCATCCGGTGTCTCGCTAAACGAGGTGCTTCACAGTGGGCCAAATTTACAAGGGGACTTGTTTAAAATTATTTTAAATTTTCGCCTACACGCTGTAGCGATGACCGCTGATTGCAAACAGATGTTTCTGCAGATTATGCTTCGCGAATCTGATAGACGCTATCAGAGAATTTTATATCGTTTTAATCCAAACGATCCTCTGGTTCTATATCAATTTAATAGAGTATGTTTCGGTTTAAAGTCAAGTCCCTTCCACGCGCTCCGAACTGTGCAGCAGCTCGTCGACGATGACGGCGCCGAGTATCCCCGCGCGGCGGAGATCGTCCCGTCCTGCCTGTATATGGACGATATCGCCTTTTCTGTTGATACAGAACAGGAGGCGGTGGACGCAGCAAAACAGCTGATTCAAATGTTCAAGGGTGCCCAGTGGGATCTTGTTAAATGGAACAGTAATTCACAATACGCACTCAATGAGTTGCCCGCTTCGCACAAGATACCTACTGAGGTTGAATTCGACAAGGCTACAGAGCATAAAATATTAGGACTCGGTTGGTCTACTGATAATGACGACTTTTACTTTAAAATCGACCCTCCTGATTTGGACTCAGTGTGTACCAAACGCACAATAATGTCAACGATCGCCCGACTTTGGGACAGAATGGGTTTCGTCGCGCCAACTGTATTGGTAGCTAAGTTATTAATTAAGAAACTATGGCAGCTGAAGGTGGATTGGGACGAAGTCCCGCCCGACCAGGTAGTAAGGCTTTGGCGACAATTTTGTCGCGAACTGCCTGCGCTTAATGAGATAAAAATCCCTCGTTGTCTCAGCGTCGCGACTGGTTGCGAGGTGACCTTGGTAGGGTTCGCAGATGCTAGTGAGCAGGCGCAAGGCGGCGTTGTGTACGTGCACGTCGCTTCTCCGTCGGGTAATGTGGTCCGCCTTCTCTGCGCGAAGTCCAAGATAGCACCCACCCCGCCCCATACGATTGCTCGTATGGAGCTTTGCGCAGTTCTTTTACTGTCGAAATTATTACGCTCAGTACTTGAAACGTATAATTCCCGCATTCCAATTAAGATTCGCGCCTACACAGATTCCAAGGTCGCGCTTTATTGGATAAAAAATCCGCCCCACCGTTGGCAAACATTTGTTGCCAACCGTGTTATTAAAATAAATGAAAATGTATCCGCTGAAAACTTTCATCACGTCGCGGGTACAGAAAACCCGGCCGACTGCCTGTCGCGCGGCGTCGACCCCTCTAAACTGAAAGCCCATCCGCTGTGGTTTAACGGGCCGTCCTGGCTAGCATCGAATGCTTCTCAGTGGCCTTCCTTTGATGAAGTTAACGATTCCACTTTAGACGTCGTTCCCGAGCAAAGGAACCTAGTTCACGCTGTTTTGACACCTGCTGACGAGTGTAGTATTTACCCCGCTGCTTCTCGTTCCTCGTCATGGACCAAACTCCTGCGAATAATCGTTTATATATGTAGGGTTTTAAAACTATTACCACGCCGCGAACCTACGTGTATTACCGCTACTGACTTGGAGTACGCAGAAACAAAATTGCTGCAAATACTCCAAAACAAACATTTAAAAAGATGAGTTATTAAATATTAAAAATGACTTGCCTGTTTCCCCGGTGCTTAATAAATTAAGACCGTTTTTACACAACGACCTAATCCGAGTTGGCGGCCGACTCTCCAATTCCGATTTAGATTTCGATAATCAACACCCGATACTTCTGCCTCGTGATGATCACGCGGTTAACCTGATAATACAATATTATCACAAAAAATATTTGCACGCAGGGCCAGAGTTGCTCCTGTCATTACTTCGCCAGAAGTACTGGATTCTATCTGCTCGGCGCGTAGTGCGAAGGATAGTGCACCAATGCAATGTTTGCTTTCGCGCGCGCCCGCGTCCGACTTATCCGCTGATGGCTGACTTGCCCGACTGTCGCACGAAGCAAGTTACGAAGCCATTCACCCACACAGGTTGTGACTACGCAGGGCCTATCGCTTACACTCCTGTTCGTCGCCGTGGAGCTAAGGCTATGAAGGCCTATATTTGCGTCTTCACATGTCTTACCACTCGCGCACTACATATTGAGGTAGCGACTGACCTGAGCACCGCCAGTTTTTTGGCCGCTTTAAAGCGTTTCCTGTCCCGCCGAGGCCCGGTAAAGGTCATGCATTCTGATAGGGGAACTAATTTTGTCGGCGCTAATTCTTACTTACGCGACCTTTACAAATTTCTAAACAGCGACGAATTCAGTTGCAGTCTCAAGCAGGAGCTCACAGAAAACCGAATTGAATGGAAATTTAACTGCCCAGCCAGTCCACATTTCGGGGGGTGCTGGGAGAGCATGGTGAAGGTGGTAAAGAATCACCTATTCAAAGTGATTGGTCAACAGCTGCTTTCATATGAAGAGCTGGTTACTGTAATCGCTCAAATCGAGAGTGTACTCAATTCGCGGCCTCTTACTGTGCTCAGTGCGGACCCCGCTGAACCCGCCGCGCTGACGCCCAGCCATTTTCTTCACACCGCGCCTTTACTTTCGTTGCCCGCGGCTGAAGTGCATGACGACAACCTTAGCCTACTTCATAGGCACTCGTTGCTCGATAAACTCGTACAATCCTTTTGGAGGAGATGGAGAGTGGAATACTTACATGGCTTGCAGACTCGACAGAAATGGAATGTTCCATCCTCTGCTATTATACCTGGAACAGTTGTAGTTATCATAGATGATAACGCGCCTCCGCTTTCGTGGCCATTGGCGATTGTCGACAAAGTTCATCCTTCAAGGGATGGAGTAACGCGGGTAGTTACTGTAAGGACTGCTAGGGGCACATACGCTCGCCCGGTTGTACGTTTATGTCCGCTCCCGTCACAATAAACAATACATTAGTATCTACCGCTGTAGTTTATAATTAGTTTTAGTTACCGCATTAGCTAGGCTATAATTTTGTCTCGTTTCACTTATGAATGTTTTTAAAGGTGACCCTTTAAGGGGGGAGGAAATGGTGTCGCCACCTATCTTTTAATATATTTACTTTCATAATTTTCGCAAGGTTTCGATCCTAAAATCCTTTTCCCTATTTCCGCTTATGTCGTGCACCGCAACGCTACGTGTGGCAACACTGTCTGCGCCACCCACAGACAATCAGTTCCGAAAACGAATTCATGGCCGCCGTCGCGCTAAGTTATTCGCGATTGAACTTATTTTCAAAATAGACGATTGGCTAGTTGCTAAAGTCTTCCGCTTCTTCTTTATTCGTGGTGAACCGCTAACCGAAGAATATCAGTGTGTGTGTTGAGTGCTGCAGTGCTTTGGATTGCTCTGATCTCTGATCGATCGAGCACGTGGCGTCTGGAAGCCGGCCGCCTTTTCCTGGTCTCCTGAACTGCCTCCAGCGACCAGGTAGGTGCACGACACTTCATCAACCCTTTCCCTCGGTGAGACACCTTGCTGTAGTTTCTTTTATTTTTTTTCTATCGAAGGGACTCCGGCTTAGCGGCGTTACCAAATACTTAGGTAATACATAATTCTCAGTTTCTGAACAAAAACTTCAAAGTGGAAAAACAAAAGCTACTTACTCAATGATTAATTAAAATGAACGAGTTTGTTTTTACTTTAAACAATGTCGCGATCGTGAGGCGCACAAAGTTTAGGATCAAAGTTGTCAGAGGTGTCAGCAACATTTGTTGCTAAGAATAACTTTTAAACAACGACCTTGATTGCTGTTTCATACCTAATGAAGTTGAAAAACAGTATGTTTAAGCGTTAGGTACCTAACATATACAGGGTGTTGCAAAAAAGGGTATACTATCGCCAAAAAAAAATCATTCTCCATAGTAAAAAATCACGTGACCAACAAAGGTTCTATTGAAATTCTGATTTTAGTTTCGGGCTTAGATATACCATGCTGCACATGTAGGTTTCGGCTTAGTATAGCCTTTTTGCAACACCCCGTATATAGAACTTTAAAATAACATTTGAACGTATTCAAATCTATTGCTCGCTAGCTTTGACAATACTGTCAGAGCAAGAAAGCTGCAATAGATTTTAGTGTGTTTTAAATATTTGGTGCAAGTCCCCTTAGTATTTAAAGTTTGTTATTTTATTCCATGTTCAATTATTGTTCATTTACCATTGATGAGTCAAAGTTTATTCTGTGACATCTAGACATGCTAGAACTTCCTATCAGATACTCATAGCAGACACCTCCGCTCCTCCCATAATCTTTTGTTGTCCTTACCACTACATCATTCAGGTTTTATGCTTAATTCCTTCTCCGTTACAGCTGTCCGACTGTGGAATGATCTCCCCGAGTCTATCAGGAAGGCACCCAGTCGAGCAGTATTTAAATCACTGATTCGGGCTCATTATCTCAGCAGGATAGGATAGAAGACACTTCATTTTTTCATGCACCTCAGTTGTTGTGTGTTTATATAATAATAATATTATAGTATATATATTTATATTTGGTATTTATGTATTGTATATATTTTATAGGTATAGGTTTATATATTATCTATTAGTATATTGTATAAGTATAAATTGTTGTAGGATATTATATTTAAGTAGTACATATTTAGTTTTCTTCGCTGAAATTGTCTTAAATAAGTTCTTTTTTTTTGCACTCCCATACAATTTACTCCCTGTACCTCCTGTAGGTTGACTGGTAGAAAATGCTTTTAGCATTAAGTCCACCTAATTGTACATAATTACTTTTGTATATTGTGCAATGAAGAATAAATAAATAAATAAATAGGTATTTACTCGTACTTTTAAAGTGTCATTTGCCATACAACTGCATTAAGCCAGCCCGCTACTGTACGTAATGGACAAATCATGTAAACATGAGCCAGTGGTAACCTTAGCTCTGGCAGCATTGCAATTTTGAAATAACTAACGAACTTTCACTACTTAAGTATTACTCAGTGGTAATTTATTTCTTTGAAAATTTTGTTGCCGGAAGTATTAATCTACACATATAAATATAGGGATGTACCTAATTACAAATATGTTCATGCTTATCTCATTAATCAAACAACCACCGATTCACATTTAGCATGAACTGATATTCTGTATTTTACTATGTTAAGTTATGATTATACGCACAATACATAGTTTCAGCATCTAGGTATGACCAAGTCTAGAATCCCCAAGCTTACATCGACTTGTCATATAAACTAGGCACGATACTACGTTTATGAGACCAAGCTCCAAGTTTTCCCGACGCCATGGATTCTCTCCAGCATTTAGAAAGGGCGCGTGTAGCGAGCGGTCGCGCCACGACTCGCCCCCGAAACCGCGGGAAAGCCACCCGGAATGTTACGTGCTAAGGGCATTTCGCTCACGTACTTTGAGTGACAAAGTTGTTAATGAAACTGTTTAGAGTAGAACTTTTTTGGGGGAACTATGCGTTATTGAAGCGGGAATTCGTGGTGCGGTGGATTATTGCGATCACAGTTCCTGTTTTGAAATCCGGATTGGAATTGTGGTGACTGATTTGCTAACTGAACAGAATCAAGCATTAGTCAATTAAGTACCTATTACTGATTCAGATATTTTTTTGAATTATAGTAACTATGTAATTTAAGTCTACATTTAAATTGTTTTAAGGTAGACAAAAAATATAATAAATTGTCAATCGATACCGTTTAAATCCAAATCGAATATTTATTAATAAGTGTCAATGGTTACTATAAATTCAATTGAAGTGTAAAAAGTGATAAACAATGATCAAGAAAAGTTTTTCCGTATAATTATTATCGCAGAGAAGAAAAATTTAAAAAGTTTGAGGCAACGGAACTTCAACCGCAAAGTAAGTAATTATCGATATAATAAAGGCATTATGATGATTTGATGGTTTATTTTTTTAGGAAAAATTGATTTAGGTTTTCTTTAGATTAAGGTTAGATACATAGGTATTTTAAAAATATATTATTATATCAGTTACTATCAGTTAAACTTATCAATAAAGTTATTATTTATAAAATATAATAAGCCGTAACACATTTAATAATTAAGTATGACTACCGTGTGTGGAACAATCATAGCCGTCTGTAGAATCTACCTACATAGTATAGTCATCTTATATGTAGGTACTTATCTGTATAGACACAGTAAGTACGTGTGAGTAAATTAGTATAAAAATCAAATAGATCAAAACAAAATATTAGGTATACCTACGTAGACAATATTTTTTATTTATTTTATATTTTCTAGTTTTCCTAGTAACTTCAATTGATATTTATGTTTAACATAAGCTCACAAAAACTGTACACTTTTATAAAATGTGCCGTTAACCGTTACCCTTTGTTCCGAGGAAAAGCGTTCGAAAAACAATTTCTTTCAAATGGATTCCTCCGATCATTTTCGCCCTGAACCTGTACCTGAGCAATGAACATTCCCCTCCTACTTACCGGAAACTTATTTTCTGATAACGCTATACAAGTAACCGTTGATGGTTGCCATCCCACGGTGGCACCTTTTGTTTTACCCGACAGTGCACAAGGGATGGTAGCGTTAAAAAAATATTTATGAAATCGAGTAATATTTATGAATTCGAGTATCAGACTATTGCATCGTCGTGATACTCGAATTTTGACTTTCTGTCTAACACTCGTCGTACTTTAACTGGTAGAGCAAGTTAAAAAGCTTTTAAAATCATCAGTAGCCGGGTTCTCCAAATTAAATTGGATTTCCGATGGAGTTGGGAACTTAAGTTGGGTGCTCATTGTCAAGCCATTAGGGCGCTATTGAAAAGGTTACAAGTTCAGAAGTGGACGCAATCACATCGGGAGGAAAACTGGAGGAAAATCTTGAAAACACTAAACTATCCAAAATGAGAAAAATGCGAACTTATTTGCTTCGGTGCTGTGGGCTGAATATAATATACACTCACGGGCAATGGAAAAGTTTCACTCACAAAACGTCGACACCAAACGATACCAATTTTTTCAAACATTTTATTTAAAATGTAATCAAAAGTATACCGTTTTTAGTTGGTAATATCCTGATGCTCTTTTAAATGTCCTTCAATGTTTCAAAAGGCGACATTTAGCAAGCCTTTTCCGTTTAGGAGTAATTTGGTGCTTTTCTCAGTGGAACCTTTTCATTGGCCGTGAGTGTGTAATGTTAGGTGTGATGATGACTGTCGATCAAGATCTTAAAAGCTGCGTAGCGACTAACACGCACGTAATAAACGCAGATATTGCGTATGTGCATCCAGCACGTACCATACTCATAACACCATTATTTATTATATAAAATTAGGTCAGTGATATAATGTAGGTAGTATGTAAGCTTAGTTCTCCAGAAGTAAAGAAATCATATAACATTGGTGTGGTGATAATATGATTTTCGTTATGTTTCACTGGCCCATCGGTTATAGAAGCTAACTAAGCCCTCTGTAATTTTTGTTTTTTTACCTCTTTTTCTTTATTTTATTAACGTTGCTTGTAATATGCATTGTTGCTGCTTTTTATTCGTTTATTTCCCCATTTGACGTCTATTGATTTGATGCGGCACCGAAAAGGGTTTTCCCTAATAACCTGACCGGGCTTTGTGCGATATCATTTTGGACTTCCTCCAATACCTATTTAGTGAAAGAAATCTGTATCAATAACTCTTTCAGTACATCGTTAGGATTTTCTGTTTAGCTGAGTATAGTTTTCTTACTCTACGAACATCGAAACGTAAACATGTTGTGCTCGCAACTGAAACGTGGAATAAACTTGCAAGCATTATTATGTGGCACGACATAATGGGAAGCATTGCTAAAATCGACATTTTATATTATGAACTACTGTATTTACTGCTCCATTAACCGACTTCGAAAAAAATTTATAAGTACAGATGAATTGAGAACATCCTCCTTTTTTCGAAGTCGGTTAAAAAAAAAGAGGGTGTCAATTCGGCTGTATGTTTTTTTTTGTATGTATGTTGACGGATATTTTCAACATGTTGGTGCCATAATGCTTCGGATTATTTTTTCCGACCCAACCCAATGTGCAAGAACCTTAAACCCGTAATACTTAGTACATGCTGGTCATATTATTCATCGTAAGTGTTCATCATTCACTTTGGTACCTACATACCTTTATTTTTAGTACATTTAGGCCCTCTTTCACAATGTCTGGTTAATAGTGGCTACCTGTGAGATAAAATACATGCTGTCACTCTCTGTTATTATTTGAATTGTTGTTTTTGAAAGTGACTGTATGTACTTTATCCCACAGGTAGCCGCTAACCAGACATTGTGAAACAGGCCATTAATATCATGTTGGTATATATACATTGGAACCGTGCGCAGATCAAAAGGCAAAGCGGCTGTTCGCTAGTTTTTAAAATCAAAAATGTATTTAGGTAGGTACCATCCATCTTCTGTAGACTTTCTTTATCTGAATAGAGGGTAAACTCGAACCAATTAGATCAAGTTTCATTCTTGGCGGATCGCCATTAATGTCTCAGCTCTGATTGAATGCTTTTCATCATGCAATTCTAGACTAGATCTTTCAGGCAATTCTCTTTCCTTTACTCCATGATTACTTTTCGCATCAAATCCATTTTAACATTTTTAGGCCATTTAAATAAAATGCTTGGTGATGTTTTTTTAATACAATGTCTTGTCCAAAGCTGTTGTTTGTATTCGGATGAGGGTTTAGGTGTCAATCAAGATTATTATTAATGGTATAGGTTTAATTAAAGTCACATTAGTGAGATTTTAAGTATTTTAAAGATAAAAACAGTTTTTTCAAATAAGTATTTATATGTTTTTAAGTTTCCGTTTAAAAGTTGCTACATGATTTTACGCAACTTAGAATATATTTTATATTACCTACGTTACGTTATTTTGTGTTTGCCGCCATCCTTACCGATCGACACTTAAACTGCGAGAAACTTTGGTAACACTAGCGAATAAATAACAAAAGAATCTGATGTGATGACACTTCAACAAATAGATCCCCTATAGTTCCGCCCAAAAGAGCGAAAAGTAATAACTCCAATGTTCCACGTCGTTACCCGCGGATGAACTAACAAACTAACAAATATTAAGTAGTTTTAGTTAGGATTCGGGCAGTATTTCTCAAGGTTAATGGCCCGTATGCTTCGCACTTGACCGAAGTACACGGTTTTATTTAAAAACTGAACTAAACCGTTGTTAGTTAGTATTAGTAGTGACAAGTTTTCCTTTTTGGGAATATTTGCTTGTTTCTTGATATGGATTACAACGAAATTATGATTCATTTTGTACCTATAACTACATGTAGGTGACACAACATTAGCTATTATGCATGTAGCCCATAATGTAGTAGGTAGTATATTTGATGTATACATTAATGTACCGTCTTTTTGGTGTAGGCACTTATGCAAGTCCTCATTTTATGGGGTTCTCTAATGCCATCTTTCCGGCACATCAGAAGACCCGAGGGCAACGGTCTTTTCCGGAGATCAAACTCGGCATTTTCAACACAACAGCTTAAGTAGACACTACGCCATCCGGTAAACCCTATCTATAATTGCCTTCTCTGAAGAGTGCATTAGTCACTTCATAACCCCTAATATGCAGTAATAACCATTATAATAAGCACAATAACGAGCCCATTCCTAGGTCGCCAACACCTTATTAAGACATGATCGTATGTTTTCTCCATAAAACTGTATAATATGGTCGTCCACACACGATATTTCACTAGGGCGTCGACCTCTCTGCCACGACTTGTAGTGACAAATTGTGTGATTAATTCGGTTCACGACAACGGGTCTCCACTCCTCTTCAGTTTCATGCTGAGAAAAATCCATTGATATTCACTGTAGTAACGTTAGGTAGTAGATTAGGCTACCTAGCACCTACCTAACTAACTATTACTAACTTAGTCTGAGACCTGACTGGAAAGTAATGGCATCTTAAAAGGGTGGAAACGAGATGATTACATTAGTATCGTAAGTCCGTAACTTTGTAAGGCCCGTAAAAATTCTAGTTTAAAAAGAGAAGAGTAAAATTGTTTATAGACGTTTGGATTTTTTTAAAGTATTTTTTTGTTAGCTTCTCTTGTCTTCTAAAATAATAGGTTTTACACCTATTATGAACAAGACGTGTATACTACTTTGTACTTTTTATTGTAATTGATATGAGGAACAAACTCATTTTTATGTGCAGCAATGTGTCAAGTTACAGGCGGATGATGATGATGATGATGATAGTTTTGAAGTTTTGAGTGCTCTCATATTAAACTATTTCTCTAAACATACGCACTACGAAGTATCTCGTAAAGTTGCGGTTTATCCTAATATGGAGGGTTTAACTTAACATAAATTTGCACTTTAGAGTGGTGGCAGAATTTATTTCTAAATTAGCAACCCGAATTAGAATTAAGGTAGATGCCGACTTTAATGTCATAAATTTGGTAAATTATTAAAATTGTCTTTGCGGGCACATTTCCTGAATTACGGTGAGTTATTTCAATCTTGATGCAATCCCCTATAATTTATAATGTTCTGAACAAAAATTATGGCAACTGTAGACATTATAATGATGCCACTCCAGATGGGCCAAGTTTAGGTTATCTCGCAGTGAATATCGGCTCAAAGCCAGTCAATCTGCCTCATCATATCATAATCATCATACAAAAATCCACGGTTATACACTCATGGGCAATGAAAAAGTTCCATCTGCCATTGACGTTCCATTCGTCACTGGAACTTTTTCATTGCTTGGAACTTCAAACATTATTCTTTGTTATGGTTCCAAGTCCGTTATTCCATTTGTCGGTGTTAAGAACGGTACAGAGAAAAATAACGGTTCATTTTATTTCATAATCTTGTTGTTGTGCACGGTGCAATCTTGTACAGGGATTTTTACAAAAAGTTAACATTTTCTTTGTGGAAAGCAAAGAAGAAACGGATGGCATTAATATGAATTTAATCGTTATTATAGCAAAAAACGAGACGACCGAATGGCGTAGTGGTTAGTGAAATGACTTCCCTGACTACTGAGCCGATGGTCCCGGGTTCGATTCCCGGCTGGGGCAGATATTGTTTAAACACAAATATTTGTTCTCAGGTCTTGGATGTGCCCGTAAAATGGCAATAGGCCGGCCCCCTATTACATTGTGACTAGGGTTTCGTTTTTCCCGACCTGTTTCTGTTCCCGGGAAACGGGAATTTTTTTGAAGATTTCCCGGGAATTCCCGGGAAACGGGAATTTATTTTAAATGCTTGGTTTTGCTATTTTTGGGTATTAAAAGTCTATTAAAACACTTACTTTTTGAAATCAAATATACTTTTATCACTCTTATAGGTAGAAAAAAGCAACAGTCAGATAAATAAACAACCAAAATTATAATGATTAGTTTTACATGCCAAATCATTTGTTTTTCTTAATTGTAAATTAAACAATAATAACAAAGGTATTATAATTAACAGTTTGAAAATAATATTATTATGACATGTAATTAAAATAGAATATTAATTACACTTGAGGTAATGTTCTAGAAAAATTTATTCATTCAACGATTTATTGCTCAACCTACTTCTTATTTTGGTCTTTTCTATGCATTAGTATTTTTATAAAAAATAAACGCGGACACAAAACGGGGACATAAAAAAAATATATGACAGGCGTCACACTAGCGTTAGCTTATACATACTCTTTGGTCACATAAAATATGTAAAAGCCGCTCAATTGTTTGGTTTTAGGTAGGCGGTATCGGTAAGACCCACAGATAAATAAAGATGAAAATATTAAATCAGGAAGAGGTGAAACAATGTGATGTAGATGAGTCATTTATCTTTGCAATGCAGCTGCGCGAAAATAATAACACGTATGACTTTCCAATAATTTACAACAAAACCGAGTTTCTGATCGTAGACGACAAGCCTGCCGATCTATTTTTTGGTTTTTGGTCCCGGTTTCGGGAAGGACAAATTTCCCGGGAATTCCCGGGAACACGGGAACGAACCCCTAATTGGGACTAACATAACACTCTGGCGAAAAGTGGGTGCAGCAATGCACCTCTGCCTACCCCGCAAGGGAGTACAAATGTACAAGGCGTGAGTGCGTGTTTTTTTTTTTTTTGTTTAGCAAAAAAGTGCAATGATAAAAGTTATTAGGTACTTATTTATTTTTTGTTGCCTGGTAAATTTAAGTTAAAATTTATTGCCTGTTTGCGCTTCGTGTGTGTTTAGCTAATAGTGCTAATTATTTCGCATTATCCATTTACAAACATTACGTTTACCTTCCCCCATTCATTGTGTGCCTTTAAAAGTTTTTCGCTTTAATCAATAAAGCCGCCTATTTAATTTTACTTTTCTTGGAAAATTTTAATTGTATTTTTATTGTCTACTAGCTGTTCCCGCGCGCTTCGCTTCGCCTTAAAAAGTTTTCCCGTGGGAATTCCGGGATAAAAAGTAGCCTATGTTCTTTCCCAGGGTCTAGACCGTATGTATACCAAATTTCATTCAAATCCGTTCAGTAGTTTTGGCGTGAAAGAGTAACAGACAGACAGACAGACAGACAGACAGACAGACAGACAGACAGACAGACACAGTTACTTTCGCATTTATAATATTAGTTAGGATTTTGATCAATACCTATAGTGTGTGCCAATTGTATCGTGTTGTAAACAGTTTGAAAATCCCCAATTAGTAAGTTATGCCGTTTCGGCTCCCGGCGTATACCACATCGGCACTTGAAGGGATTAAGCCTTAGATTAACAATATACAAACAAGATGGTATGTCACATACAAAAACAAAACAAAACTGTCCGCATTTTGTTTAAGTACTGTCAAACCGTTTTAAGTTCAACCTAATGACTACTATTGTACCAATGAATAAAGTCACAAAAATCTTACTAATTCAAAATGAGAGCTCATAGGTAGAAATGGGGTATTACTTATCAAGAGGTTTTGTTTTCACTGACACTCCATCTTCTTCTTATATTGTTAGTCTAAGGATTAAGCCGGTAAAGAGGATGTACGGGTGAATTGGTGGGATCCACGCGATAGCAGTCTGCGGGGAAGCCCGGGCCAAGTGTCGTGGGTTGAGTACCTTTGAGAGCTTAGTGTAAGCACAGTTGATGACAGCAGAATTGTGTCTAGGCAGGCCTTTGTGAATAATTCTGTCCATCCTAGGATCAAATGCGTGGGATTCCCCCTTCCTTTAGCTTCACAGCGAGTGTTATAATTTATTTCGTGTATTTTTTTTAGCTGTAGCTTCAGCTGGCTTTTAGGAAAATTCCTAACGACAATTCCTATAATTATCAATGAATAATTGATTGAATTGATTCTACAGGTATTTGTGATTTTGCTTGACTTCCTTAGATTTTGTTATTTATGAATTAGTGAGGAGCATTCCATTGTTTCATTCCAAGTTACGGTCGTATTTGTTGATGCGTTTGACGACAATCCGTTGTTTACGACTACGGGCTGTAATTAATTCTTAATTAAGAATGATTTTAAATTAAGGAAAATCGTCTTTTGCTTTAATTACGGGCTCGTGTAGATGGTCGGTGGAGTAGAATAAGAATAACTTCTCCATAGTAAATAACAAACATTACTCTCGATATCACACAACACAAACATATAATCCGAAGTATTCTTAAGACTTTTGATTGACATGCTTATGTCTGGAACTTACCAGACTGGGTTGTTTTCCCTTGAAAATGAACAAATGACAAATACAATTTATTTTAAGGTAGGTAATTTAACAGCAGAATAGGACTCATGCTATATTACACAAAGTATAAATAAATAAATGACGACCAAATGGCGTAGTGGTTTGTAACCCTGACTACTGAGCCGAAGGTCCCGGGTTCGATTCCCGGCTGGGGCAGATATTTGTTCAAACACAGATTTTTGTTCTCGGGTCTTGGATGTGCCCGTAAAATGCCAATAGGCCCGCCCCCTATTACATTGGGACTAACATAGCACTGGCGAAAAGTGGGTGCAGCAATGCACCTCTGCCTACCCCGCTAGGGAGTACATTAGTACAAGGTGTGAGTGTTTATATTTAACAGCTGTCAGAATAGGACTCCTGCTATATTTCACAAAGTATAAATAAATATTTCCCATGCTTAGTTTCGATCTTCGGGCATCTGATTCTCTGTCCGGTGCAGACTTTACGTCACTTAATTCCATGGCTCGTTTGATAGTGGTATAAATGCCAAACGCTTGCTTTGTGACAAATGCCCTTTGGGACTTGATTCCGGGGTGTCACGGCCACTCCTAACCACATACACGATATAATGTGAAACATACAGGCTGTTGCAAAAAGGGTATACTTACTTAGGCGCGAATTTTGAAATTCTCATTTCATTATCCGGCTTAGGGCCAAATTCACCGAAGTAATTAAACGTCGTTAGAAGGATCGTGGTGGCGCAGGTATCTACTCAATGAGAACTAGGTTGGAGATCCGTTTTACAAGAAATATATTGACTTTATCAGCTTTTCAAAATCAAAGAAATATTGGTTATGTTGATCGAATGGCTTGCAGTCTCAGAATGGCGGCGCGTAGTCTGCCTCTGCGCCTGCGAGGGTGCGGGGCGCGGGGGGGCGCCGTCACTCGTCTAGTGATGGGGCGCACACGTAGTGTTGTGCTTCAACAAGCTGGGCCCCTTGGAGCTGGAGTATCCTGGTCCAACGTCATGGGTAGAGGGCAGAGCCGGTTGTAAGCCCGTCTCAAGGTCCCCGAAGTGGAGAGGACGTCTGCCACGCGGTTGATGCCGTCGGTGCCAGGGTAGACGGCTGTGATGCGACCGAGCAGCCATCTGTTGGGTGGGAGCCGGTCATCTTTGATGAGGACCATCTGCCCAAGCTGTAGTTGACCTCGATTGGTGTGCCACTTGCTGCGAATCTGTAATGCTGAAATATACTCCTTATAATAGCGATTCCAGAAGTGTGCTTTCAATGCTTGGACTCGTTTGTATCGAGAGAGTGTGTTGATTGGAGCGTTGTCGACCTGAGGTGCAGGTAGCATTGTGAGCGTTCGTCCAATCAGAAAATGTGCAGGAGTGAGAGCTACTAGATCAGATGGATCAGATGAAATAGGGGTTATGGGTCTGGAATTAAGAATTGCCTCTATTTGAACCAAGACAGTGTACATTTCTTCATAATCTAGGTGAGTCATTGATAAAACTCGTTTTAGGTGATGTTTGACTGACTTCACTGACGCTTCTGCTAACCCATTGAAGTGCGGACTGTATGGTGGAGAGAATTTGAATTCAATTTGAATCTTAGCTGCTTCATTAATTATGTTATTGGAATTTTGTTTCAAAAATTTAGGTAATTCATTAAAGGTACCAATAAAACATTTAGCATTATCGGATGTTATGGAGGCTGGCTTGCCCCTGCGGCAAATTAGACGATTAAGCATGGCCATGTAGCCCTGGGAAGTTAAGTCGGTGACGAGCTCTATGTGCACAGCTCGTACTGCCATACATACAAAAATGGCTATGTATGCTTTTTTCAGCTGACTGCCACGACCCTTTTTGTTCGCTATCAGGATTGGTCCCGCATAATCGACTGCTGTGTTTGCGAATGGATAGTCAGCTTGTAGCCTCTGCTTTGGGAGGTTACCCATGATGGGTTGGTAAGTTTTACCTGAAAATCTAAGACAAGTTATGCAAGTATGAGTTACTTTTCTAGTTAAATTACGCCCATTGATAATCCAAAACTTATGGCGTAATGTTGCCAATAATAGTTGTGGCTTAATGGAGTGGGCTAAGAAATGAAGTTAAGCTAAGATAACTGGTGCCCAAGTCTCTCAGATGATTCTGAGACTGCAATCCATTCGATCAATGTTTATAGCTGTTTTACACTTTGTTTATAAAGTAAAATTTGTGAAAATAGTGAAACAAGCTCGAAGTGTATGAAGCGATACTTAAATTTTAACAGGCGAACTATGGGTCAGCAGAAGAGCTCACGCAAGCAATGCAAACATCGAAGCCACCTCAGCTTGCGTAACCGGTTAGAGGCGGTTCGGCGCACGCACCACCTGCGCGACAGCGATGCTGACGGATTCACTGGAATGTATGAGATAAAAACAATATGTTAAAAAACGAGAAAAAATATGCAATTTGTTAAAAATATACACTGTGTTGGGGAAAACAGCTGTTCATTGAAACAAATATGGCCTTTGAACTGAATAAACTTGAATGGATTGACAGATGCAAATGGATTTCAATAATTTAATGACGTGGGTACGCAAACACGTAGGTTAAAATTGGGAATAGATTCGATTATTTATGAATAATATGCGCTTTCGATTGTGTAAAAATAGACAGGTGACGGGAGAAATGGGAGATAATTAGGTTATGACACTCAAAATGGTAATTTTAACAAAATGAATTGATGATTAAAACGGGATAATTATTATTGTTACGTGATTTTTACTAGGAAAAAAGATAGTGAATTGAATTGTGCACACAGGGGATAATTGAAATTGGAACGAACTCACAGCAATACCACACTGTAACCTCTTTTCCTGGTTTTTCGATTCTGGTCGTGGTTTCTGGTTTTTCTTGTGATTCTTGAGATTCGAGACTGGCCGTAGAATGTTGTATCTTGATTATTTTCGTGGAGTTCACGGCGAATAGCAGATTGGTGCCGCGTGGATCTTCTACCTTGCCCTTGGACGACCTCGCCGATACGTGCCTCGGGATTCCGATTTTCGTCTCGCCTGGTCTTCAGATCTTCCAAAAAGCCCGTATCCGGCTCGAAAACTTGGTGGCGCAGGTATCTACTCAATGAGAACTAGGTTGGAGATCCGTTTTACAAGAAATATATTGACTTTATCAGCTTTTCAAAATCAAAGAAATATTGGTTATGTTGATCGAATGGCTTGCAGTCTCAGAATGGCGGCGCGTAGTCTGCCTCTGCGCCTGCGAGGGTGCGGGGCGCGGGGGGGCGCCGTCACTCGTCTAGTGATGGGGCGCACACGTAGTGTTGTGCTTCAACAGATCGAAAACGCAGTTTATGCTCTAAACGAGCTTATACGCTCATTTCGATTTTCACCGACCAATATTAACCAAGATTAGAGCAAAACGCAGTTACTGCTGTAACTGCTATAAATTGGCCAGTTAGCGTTGCTAAACGCAGTTATAGAAAGCTGTCATTGTCAAACGTCATAAACAAACCACTGAGCAAATAACAACGCTTTGACAACGACATTTATATTATTTTTTTGTTTTATAATGTGTTAAAACGTTTTGTTACTCCATTGCTCGAAATCAAAATACGCAAAAAGTATGTACGGCGCGACGCAATAACTAAACGCATTTCAGTGTTGCTGGCTCGTCTGTAGCTGAAACACCGGTGACGTAAACGAGATTAAAATAGCACCGGTGAATTTCAGGTTACTCTAAACGCAGTTAGACGAAATCGGCAATCGTGATTAATGAAATCGTAGTTTAATAAAACTTAGATTTCTGTGCAACCCGTGAATTTGGCCCTTAGATATACCATGCTTCACATGTAGGTTTCGGCTTTTTGCAACATCCTGTATAATCAACTATGTTTTGTGTTCGATACACTTCGATGAACATCGAAGTTCCCGATGTCAAGAATCGCCTTAAATGGTTTTCCAATCCTGTAGAACCACTTAGTACTAAAAATTAAAAAGGTAGGTTGTTTTGGGTCCTTCTCAATTGGGTTGCAATTTTGCGGTTGTATGAAATTTCGTAGCGGCTAGCCGCTTTTACAATTTAGTATGGAACTAATTTAATGGAATTTAATTTATATGGAACTGCCTATGACCGCAACCGCTAGTGCGTAAGTGTTCTTTGTCAAATACCATTGAATCAACGAATGTTGCGGCGTAAATATTTCAGCTTATTACAGAACTGGGAGCCAATTGATTGCGGTAAATAAATAAAAAAATACCAATTTCTCAGTCTTCTTCAACTTCGCAGTAACTACCTGACAAAATAATGTAGTCGTGGAGAGCGTAACCTAGAAAAGATAATTTTGAAACTAAACAAAGTTTATATAGGTAAGTATCTAGTCAAAATTATAAAATAATTGTCAAATATTAACTTTGAAAAGAAACAATTTGAACCGTAGCCGCACTTATTCAAATTCAAAATTCAAATTCAAAATTTATTTATTTAAAAAACACATGCAACACATATTACACATAATTATGTTAGTTTACATTTACCTTATACTGCGTTATTAACATAATTTAAAACAATTAGAAATCTATAGGCAGGTACTTACTAACATTTTTTTATTAAACGCTGATAAGTACACAATTTAAGACTTAACTTAAGTAAAGTAGGTACGTGTAATGGTTAGAATATGTTGGATACAATTTTTATTCCACTTAAACTAGGTCTAGCCTGTACTATAGGAGGAAATATGTTATAAACATAAACAAAGACTCGTGATTATGAACGATAAAGAAGGGTGGCCATTAGGGCATGCAATACCGGAACAATTTTCAATACCGGTATTGAGTTCCGGTATTACAACTCAATACCGGGATCCCGGTATTAATACCGGTATTAGACTTCCTTGTAATAAATGGCATATACTGTCTTTAAAGGTCGTATACGTCAGAATAAAACAAGAAAATGCAATCATATTCTGTATTTTGTTGTAGATTTTTACGAGACTTCAGTTATCGAGTTTAAATTTTAGAATAAATTATTTTTTTCATTCGGTGTCGGTTTACGCATGGTCAACAGTAGATTTCTAGCAGCCGAAAACTGCATTAAACGGTTGGGAACAAGTGCGCTTTCACAGAATATAGGAACACAAGGCTAACTAAATCTTAATCGCTTTATTTATAGCCTAAAAACGTCCTATTCCGGTATTACTTCAATACCGGTATTAACTTTCAATACCGGTATTGAAAAAAGCTGAAATTTGGTCCGGGATCCCGGTATTACGGATACCGGTATTACGGTATTGCATGCCCTAGTGGCCATCAACACAATTGCACACTGCTTTGAATGGCCGCCGTGGCTGGGCGTTCATAATATCATTATGCAGACTCTGGCTTATAATTATAATGTACGATAGTACACAGTACACACCGAGGCTAAACAAAGTTGATATTTTGCGTGCAAAATTAGTCTTTATTCTCTGTAGAATAAACATTATAAAAGCTAGCAATAAGCAAGACTGAGCTTCCACTGTGGTAGGTCGTCGCATTTGCATACGCAGAATAAATAGAAAGGTAGGTACAAGATAAATTCGCGTGGAAAATATAAATAGGTAAGGATGTTTGTGTTCAGTTGGAATTTTACATAGAATGTTAGTTAAACGACGAGGTTTACTGTTTCCACTGGGCCCAGGGCCTCTAGTGCGAGTTTTGCAATTTAAGAAAACGAAAAATGATTCCGTTTTCTTCTGTCATCTGCATACATTATCCGTCAATAGTTTTACAATAGAGTCCTCAAGAGGCGCCACTTTGTATGCGAGAAAACGTAAACTTTTATAGTTTTCGTCAAACTATCAAACCACAGCACGTATTATTTGAGCAAGTTTCTGGCCATATAAAGCGCTCGCCGCATGTTTCTAATTTCTTTTAACAATTTCCTCGGATTTATATTAGAAAATCAAAAGGATTGTTTAAATTAATAGTGCCTGTTATTTTTGGTGTAATTGAATAGGTATAAGGATTTTCCACGAGTTTGAATAACCATAAATTGAAATACCTAGTTCATTCTGCCTATATTTAAGAATGTAACTAGATTTTCAAGATAAAATACACTACTTATTTTAAGTTTAAATATTTCACAGATGTTAAAGAAACTAAAATATAGTGCCACAAACTTATCTGTTCCGGTGACAGCTCACATATATGCCTAATATTTCTTAATTCTATAAGATTTTCAGTTTGCTCGTATTGTTAATTCGCTCTTGCGGTGTTAATAAACCCATCTAATCTTTTACAATACACAATTCATTAGTAAGTAATGAGATATGGATCATTTTAGTTCGCTCTCACCGGACAGATAAGTTTGTCGCACTGTACAGTAAAGTTATTTAAGAAACTGTCATTCCAATCTTCACAGGCATCTTTAATTTGTTACACTAATTAGTAATTATTTTGGGTTCAATAAAGTCAGGTATTTTAACGTCGGGATTACTATTATGAATGTTTTGCTATTTTCATTATCAATATATTTTATTTAAATACTAAATTCCCTCATCTAGTTATATATTATTCTCTAAATTTTACAAACACTGAAACGGTTGATATAATTTTGATTCATATAAATTTTAAATACGGGTTTTGATAAGGTGTTAAGATAATATATTTTTTAAAGAACTCTCTATTTTAGACGTTTCTGTCTTAATTCAAATACTAATTTAATTAGTAAAGCGGGTTTGAGGACCAGCAATATGTTTTTACAATTTCACTGACAGTCTATTCTATTCTATTCTATTCTCTGTAGGGGTGTAAGTACCTGCACCTGGCTCTCTCGAGTGGAACCTTTGTGCATATCCCCAAGGTCTAAACTGCCTTCCTAAGCTTGGACCATTTCCCACCACGCTGGTCCACTGCGGGTTGGTGGGTTCACATATCTAGATGTGCTAAATCTAGATATGCAGGTTTCCTCACGATGTTTTTCCTTCACCGTAAGAGCGATGGTATACATTGTACTTAAGTTAAAAAAACTCATTGGTACATGTCAGCGCCGGGATTCGAACCCGCATCTCTTGCTTGAGAAGCGGGCGCTTACCCGACTGAGCTACCACCGCTCTAATCTGACTGACAGTCTAATCTTTACACTATTTTTATTGAATACCGGATATGTGACTGAATGTTGCGAGTGATTGTATCCCCCTAGAGCCGAGTATTGTATACAAACCAGATAACATGTTACGACTACCTACATACATACAAAGCCATTCCATTCAGTTCTCCAATTTCTTTCGTACGTTGATTTTCTGTACTAGGAATAGCTCTTTTTCCTAGAGTTTCGTTTCGTTTTCCAGACTTCCACCGTTCAATTTTTAAGATAAATTTCCTAAATATTATAACACTACAATAGTAATCATTTACCTTTTCCCTGAAACTTGACTACATAGATTACCGAGTTTCTTTACCAATGACTAAATATTTATTTTGAAAACCTGTTTATCCTGAAATTAAACAGGTCTCGATCACTTCATGACATGACACAAAAAAAACTTTAATATAATATTATTATGATTTCGTCAGACTTTTGTAGTAATAGTTTGAATCTAGCTTGACTGCGAGTGGTTTGCAAAGCTTTTATGTCCCAAACTCCCAACTCATGGAAGTTGTAAGTAGGTGCCAAACTTGATATCGAAAATATTATTCCGCTTCGGCCGTCTTTGAAACTGGAGTTTTGGAACCAGTTCCACAAAAGAAGATTCAATTACTTGTATAGAACCAGCAGTTCCATACGAATAATTGTATTTAAGTTCTATCATTATTTAAGCAGTTTACAAGTCATTAAATCTTATTTTATCATAATGGTTTCTATCTATGCTTGTAATGTACTTATGTACTTGTATGGCACGGATAGGCCTCATAATATTTAATGATTTGAAGACCTCAGAATGGAGCCCTAGAAATGTCGCATTTTCAATTAATTATATAAATAATATCAATATCTCGTCAATAGCTGCTGGCGCCTACTTTTGTTTATCTAAATGAAATGAAATATTGATTGGGTAAATATTTGCTTGTATTACAAACAAGCTTCTACTCCAAATCTCATCATAACTAGAAAATTAATTTAACAGCAGCACGAATTGAATAATTGCTTATGGCTATAATATAAAGTGAAATCGTCGTTTTTTTCACAATCTCTCATTTTAAAGTTATATTTGATTTTTTAAGCTAAACTTGAAGTTTAAATTCAGTCGACTCAGTAACGGGTAAGCTCGCTCGGAATGTAAATTAAATTCATAATGAATACGCGAGAATTAGCCCCGGCTCTGTGCAATTTTCGAGGTAACTTTCAGTTGCAATGCAGTTTTGACATACCTAATTAATGTCAGAAATCTAGAGTTGCTAAGGTGGTAAAAAATGACGAAAAGTCGTGATTTAGGGACTAATTCTGGATAATATTTTGGTCCTTCATAGATGACCTACCTAAATATACAAAATTCCGACATCAAAAGAACACAATTTTTAAAAACATTTAATGACACACATTTACATGAAAATATTTACGCTGCGCTGTTAAATCGCATCATTCGGACGGCTTCACTAAGCTAGTTTTTTCCGTTAGCATTTTGATGGTATGTCACTGGAACTTTTTCATTGCTCGTGAGTCTATAAACTTTTTTTTCTTTCTACAATAACCGCATTGCCTCTCCCCAGGTATCCCGAGCTCAAGATGTGATTGAGGATGGAGACATGGCGGCTCCCGGAGCCCTGGACTGCCTCAACTGCAGCAGTGTGGACGACGCGGGGTTCAATGACACCCTCTATGCCAACTTGTCCAGAAATGACACCGTCATCAATAAGTTCTACTTTTATCAGGTAAGAATTTGGAAACTGTTGCGTGGATGGTTACGCGTTTCTGTTCTGATTATCTTAATGATTTGCTAGCATTAAGTGGATAAAAAACTGTCTTAACGTTGTACTTTAGCCCGATCACTGACGTTCGGCATCACTTATCGGATAGAGTGTTAATTAGCAAAAAATCCTAAATAATTTAAAGGTAAGACATGTCTTAGAAAGTGTATCAAGAAAGCGGTGTTAGCTCAGTCGGGTAAGCGCCCGCTTCTCACGCCAGAGATGCGGTTTCGAATCCCGGCGCTGACATGTACCAATGAGTTCTTTTCTGAATTTAAGTACAATGTATACCATCGCTCTTACGGTGAAGGAAAACATCGTGAGGAAACCTGCATATCTAGACTTAGCACATCTAGATATGTGAACCCACCAACCCGCAGTGGACCAGCGTGGTGGGAAATGGTCCAAGCTTAGGAAGGCAGTTTTTTTTTTTTTTTTTTTTTTTTTTTTTTTTTAAAGATTTTATTATCACTCCACAGACTTTATGTCCGTGCCTTTTTGAGAGATCAATATATTGTGAGAGTTTGGTTGTTTTTTGTCTTCATCTTTTAACTACTCACTACTCAATGTGGAAGCTTATAATATATATATTTTATCTTTTATATATATATACCTATATATTATTAATAATTTTTTTTTTTTTCTCTCCTGGAGGAAAATCTACACAGACACCTGGGAAGGGGACCCAGGTAGTGTCGGCCTTTAAGCGACTAAAAACCCCCAGTTGTGCATTTCTTGTTTTTTTTTTTTTTTTTTTTTTTTTTCTTTGTTTCACACAGTCACACTTACAATTATAATGGCAACAAACATTTGAAGGGTAGGGCCAGTGTCAGCTGTCTTCAGAGAACTTAACAGACGCCTGTCAGTGGCCACACACTCCTTTTGTCATCGCTGTTGTTTTGCCTGGTGTTAATGTGTGACAGTGTTCTTAAAACTATCTTAATTTTATTGGTTAGTTCTTATACAGATAATATTAATTCATGATATACTATACAATACCTACATATCAAAACTATACAATACATGCTATATACTATACATAACAAAACTATAAAATACATGCAATACGGTTTGGCCGTCAATATAAAATTAAAATCAAAATTCTCCTATTCCGCTCCATTTTGCGTTGCCAAAAGCCTTGATTGCTGGGCAACGACCTCTTTGTCCCGATTTTTTATTGCCATCTTTAGGTTGTACTCGAGGATCCGTTTCTTCGGTGCTGTTATTGCCGTTTTAGCGAGGTTGCCGATAGCGTCCTCGGTGTCATCCGCATAGTAGGTGCAGGCGGAGGTGTGCCTCGACAGCGCCACTACTGCGTGAGGTATGCTATCGTGCAACTTTATTTTATCTTTTGTTTTTATGATAATGACGGATTCGTACGTCAATCCCTGTGCTTCGTGTATGGTTAAGACGCGTGATCCCGTTCCTTCTCCAAACCCTTGGCTGGTCAGGGTCTCTTTTTCTTCCTGTGTATGCGTCAGGAATAGAGTGTTGGTTTGGGATTTTGGAATTGCTGCGTCTGTAAACCTTTTCAGCTGCAGGGATTGGATACGCGTTGTGGCTGCGTATATGCCTGAGTATACTTCTCTTAGGGCGTATGCAACATCCATGGGGTTTCTGTATGAGCACAACAGCTCCTGGGTGATGTTTGCTACCAGTGTTGGGCGACTGTACCTTAGTTCGAATAGGTTCTCTCTGTCTATGTACGGTAGCTGGTTGATGTCTCCGATTAGAGCAATATCACTGGCACGGGACAGGCGGGCGGCAATTACGATTGCCCCGAAATGGTTCATCAGGGCCTCGTCAATTATCAGGCGTTGGCATCCGACATGTTCTCTAAAGCCGTTTACTAGGACTGATGCCATCGTACGTACCCTAGTTCTAACCATGTCCCCGATCCTATGCGCTAGCCTGTTTCGTATATCGACGGCCGCCTCAGTTGTCGTGGTGATAATGGTGTCTTTGCTCACATCGAAGTTATTTACCACCCAGGTTGTCTTCCCACATCCAGGTACCCCGTTCACCCAAGCGATGGTGGGCATCGTCCAGCTATTCCAGGTAGCGTTAATGGTTTCCGCTTTTGCTAGGATTTTGTCCTCTAGCATAATCCTGGTACACTGAGCTACGACCACCATTTGGTTGTTGTGTGGGAGAGTGAGTTTCGGGATGTTGCGTTCCCAGGGCACGAATCGGCATTCCTCGCTATAAGCCGCCATATACGCTCCAGTCATTTTGCCTCTGAGGACTTGGCAACTACTGTTATCGTATATGCAGGCTTCGGCCTCCTCGAGTAAAACTTTTAGCCGGCTTTCGTTCTCTTGCCTGTAGGTCTGCATGATCGTTTTGCAGGACAAGAGATTTACCTGCTTTGTGGCGGTTGTAATTGCCATAAATTCGATGGCGGCATTCTCTAGATGGTCGTTTGAGGTGGTAGCTGTTTTCAGCTTCGGTGGGACCACCTGGCCCATATCCGCTCGAGTAATTTTCCTCTGGGCAAGCCTTTTTCCAGTTTTAGGTTCTCTGGAGATTTGGCGCCTCTCGGGTGTCCTCTGTGGTTTTCCTATAAGGCTTGAGGCAGCTGCTTTAAAAGCCTGGAGGAACCCTTGGACACGCCCTTGCGATGTTAAATTGTGCATCCTCCTTTCCATGTTCCGTTGTTCTGAAGCGGCGACAGCCCCAGCGGTCATCCTCTCCTGTAGGCGTTCAGATCCGGTGACCAAGTATTCGGCTTGTTGTTGTAGGAAGGCAGTTTAGACCTAGGGGATATGCACAAAGGTTCCACTCGAGAGAGCCAGGTGCAGGTACTGACACCCCCACAGAGAATAGAATAGAATAGAATGAAGTGTATCTTAAATTTTAATAATAACAAATTGATTAGGTACATTGTCCGATATTAATAGTGAAGTAGCACGATATTTTTTATCATGACACGTATAAATATAAAGAAAATCACAAGACAGTACCTACCTACTACTCTGCTGTATCTCCAGCAAATGAACAAAGATTAGAACCTATCCGGAGTTTGATTATGTGCCTCGTATGTTCCTTTCAGGCCATTAGCTGCTCCGTCCTTAATTGTGCTTGCGAGATGGGGCTCAACCCTAATGTATGAGTCTAGACGACAGCTTCAGTATTCCCAACTCGCACTTGCTATGTAAATTTTCTGGCAGTCCACTTGATCTTTTTGAAATTGTTATTGTATAATCTCTTTGCTAGTCCAGATTTGTTCAGAATAGCTTTGATATCACTGTATGAAATGCAAACGAAAGGGATTCGCCTCATACATATTCGAATGTAACACGACTCACAAAGGGACCGCTGCTTTTTTAGTATATGTTTCAGGCTTAAAAAATATAAAAAAACATATTTTATTTGTAAAGCTGCATATCAGCACAATACATTCAATTTGTCTTTTTTTAAGTCCTTTTTACTTGGTACTTATACATTTTTTTATTTTATTTTATTTTATAATTGTCGGGTCGCTAACAGCTATTCATTACACAGTAAAGTATTATTATTCTAGAATCAATAAGCCATTTAAAGAGACCACTGATAGATTACAGAATAAGAAGAAAAAAAGTGATAAGCGCTTAATTAGTAAAACGCACTATTTACGAGAAACATAGTACATTCTTCTATAATATAATCACCTACTTAGTAAAGTAATATACTAGTTTACAAAATTAAATATACAAAACTTAAATACAGCTTATTTAAGGTTTATCGCTTGCACCAAAAAAATGTCTGCTAATCGCCTGCCTCACCTTTGGAATGCTTGTGAAAAATAGATCAAGATCTACTTCGCACATACATAATAATATGAAAAAATCATCTGAATCTAGCCAAAGGGATAAGATGACTATTAAGCTAATACAACCTACAAAGCAAGAACATCAGCGTACATAGAAGAGGACATGATCTCCGTTGTCGAAGGAATCAGTACGTGACTTTCCTGACAATATTTCTGCATTTCCCTTACCTTTTCATCCTTTACTCCGTAGGTTGAATAGTTGAAGGCATCGATGTGCGAGATGCTCCATCTAATTCATTTGCAAAAGGATATTCCTGCCTTCGTGATACTGAGTTAATATGCCCTCCTAGTCACTACAAAAGATATAAGTTATAGTATACAATAAATAACTCACTGTATAAGAACTCTATCCTAACAATATAAAATTGTAGTTAAAACGTTGTCGAGCAAAGATCATTACAGTTACGACTATATTTTAAAAATTTAGGCCACTTTGTATCGGCATTTTGTGGTGGAACTTCTTTATTGCTCGCAAGTGTATAACAGTTCTCACACTGGTTATTCGATAGCTATTAAACCCATATGTAACAACGCGGACTCGGGTGTGTTTCAATTTTGACACACCCGAGTCACAACCCCACCCAACTTATTTGCGGCCCTAATCGTGGCCAAATCAGAACACCCAACTAATCTGTTGCCCCAATCATGGCCAAACCTGTCACCAAACTAATCTGCAGCCCTAATCGTGGCCAAATCTGTCACCCAACTAATCTGCGGCCCTAATCATGGCCAAATCTGGACACCCAACTTATCTGAGGCCCTAATCGTGGCCAAATCTGGAAACCCAACTAATCTGCGGCCCTAATCATTTCCAAATCTGGACACCCAACTTATCTGAGGCCCTAATCGTGGCCAAATCTGGAAACCCAACAAATTTTTGGCTCTAATAGTGGCCAAATCTGTCACCAACCTGACCCACGGCCCTATTCCAGACGGCGCAGCTGGCGATCCTGTGGGCGCTGCTGGCGGCGATCGTGGCCGGCAACGCCACCGTGCTGCTCGCGCTGCTGCTCGCCAAGACCAGGAAGAGCCGCATGAAGTTCTTCATCATGCAGCTGGCTATAGCCGGTGAGATAGGGGATTGTCTAAAGAACATTACTAAAGAAACAAAAACGTTGTCAAATTAAACAAATAAAAGTACCTACTTCCCATTAGTAACAAGGTCTCTTATCCTAATCCTAACTATCCTAACTAATATTATAAATGCGAAAGTAACTATGTCTGTGTGTCTGTCTGTCTGTTACTCTTTCACGTCAAAACTACTGAACGGATTTGAATGAAATTTGGTATACAGATAGTCTAGACCCTGAGAAAGAACATAGGCTACTTTTTACCCCGGAATTCCTACGGGAAAACTTTTTAAGGCGAAGCGAAGCGAAGGAACAGCTACTTATTATATAAAAGAGTGTTTTACTGTAATATAATTATAGTGTCCGACGGAAACGGCTTTTTACCATAAGCGAAACTCCTCAGAGTTTAGTATGCGTCTGTTTTGATGATTAGGTAAGGGTCGTAGAAGTTGTTCTTAACTACGATGGATTGTATCCTTTAAGTACTGATTTATTAGTAATCATTTTTAAAGACTAAAATAACGTTGGGAATATTTTAGCAGGCTGTAACTCGTAATTAATTCGTAAACTTTTTTCAAACTCGAAACAATTTTTACCAACTTGTTGAGTGAAGAATTTTAATAAAGAACAAATTATTCAACACTGTTTTGGTATTCTAATTATTGGTTAGCTGAAATAATTATTATCTTTAAAAACGACCGAATGAAATAAGCTATAAAAAGTTTTTTAGTTATAATGTCCTCCTAGCCGAATTTCGACTACGGCGGCCAATCTCAATTGAGATCAGCCATCTACGCAGGAGTAGATTATAGTGCCCAAGTGTGTGCGCAGTACACAGGAGCACTCTCTGTTCCATCACTCTCATAGCCCAATGGGACGGATTGACCGACACGACTGGAGAGAGCTAGGCGCAGGACCGACTGCTTTACATGCCCATCCGACAGCATGGATCGTTTCACTGTTTCGGACAACAGGTGATCAGCCTTCTATGTCCTAACCAAACTTAGAACCACAATTTAGAAACACAAATTGATGGTCCCACCCGGGAATCGAACCCGAGACCTCTGGGTCATGAAGCGAAGCTTCTACCACTAGACCACAGAGGCAGTGAAAAACTGAACGAATGACTAAAGAGATTATTGGAAAAGCCAAAAGAAAACGGTGCCACCACCGTTATAATATAATTTTATTTGAATATGGTTTTAATATTTAGTCAGTATGTAAAAATTGTATATGTAAAAGTTGTCTTTTTAGTTATATTTACTTACCTAAAGTAAGTACGAACATACTGACTAAATATTAAAACCATATTCAAATAAAATTATATTATAACGGTGGTGGCACCGTTTTCTTTTGGCTTTTCCAATAATCTCTTTAGTCATTCGTTCAGTTTTTCAATCACCATACAAAGTCTAAATTGGGAGACTTTCAAAGGAGCCTATAATTTATCATTTTATCGTAAAGAGATTTTTATACATTTTCTTACCAGCTAACGATGGAAATTTAAGACATGATTTTTCTTTCACAGATCTTCTGGTTGGGCTGATAAGTGTTCTGCCAGATTTAATTCAAAGGATCACGATATCTTGGCTGGCAGGCTCATTTGCTTGTAGAGTCATGAAATTTTTACAGGTTTGTCAAAATTACTTATATTTTAATCAATTATCTAGTAAAATGACTCTTTAAACGTCCCGAGTTTAGATCCCGGTCGGGGAAAATATTTGACTGTATGTATTAGTTTGTTTTCGAGCCTTCGATGTTTGTGTGTATTGATATCTCCAATCCGCTTGACAATCGCAGAGATAGCTCCAATTTCTCCACAGTCGGTTAGATCATAACCAGGGAAAGGTTAATCAATTATACGTCATTTCCATATTAAATTCTTGATAGATGTGTCAAAAGTCAAGCAATAAGAGACGGCTGTACTATCGATGTTATTAGAGAAGGACAATCGCCATTCTGAGATATTTATCTTTATCTAAGACGCGATGGCAAATAATGTTTTAATCCATTAGTGGCTGAAATCATCTCAATCACGATTCAAACCTTGAGCTTACTCCTTGTTTCAACCGCTGCGCTATCTGATCATTAAAAAAAATAAACCGACCAAGGCAAGGCAATATAATATTTAATTATAATTTTATTAACTGATCGTGAATTAGCATTTGCACGGACGCTATAACTTTCCGGACCATTAATTAAAAGAGTATTTCTTTAGTCAAGGAACTTAAATAAAAACAGGATTAATTTTAACTTGTTGCAGTTGTTATTTTTTTCAGTTTTCAGGTTGCTCTGTGTATTTTATCGCCACCAAACATTGTTTTAGAGGTTAAAGCATGTTTGTTAAACTTAATGTTCATAAACAAAGTAGAATATAAACTTAATACACAATAACACATACAAAATTTATATATAATTATGTATATTTGATGAGGGTATTCTCGTGGGCCCTTCATCTGTCACTCATCCACACACACATAAACCTAGTGTATTAAATTTATAGGATCGTTTTAGTAAAATATCATTACATAAGGTATTTTTAATTAGGGGTCAGAAATACATTTACGACCTAAAGCATAGATTACATAGTTTGAGCTGGCATGAGAGTTGATCCAGTCAATGCTGTCACGACCAGTCACGCTAAAGGTGCCATTTGGCGGGAACGATCACTAGCAGACTTGGACGTCACGTCGCCTCGCCGTCGAATGCTGCCACCTCATGTCGTCGGCCACCAAGTCGCACCTTAATAATGCCAGTTTTTTCCACATACAGGGTGTAGTGACATACTCATCGAACTACGTGCTGGTGGCGCTCAGCATCGACCGGTGCGACGCCATCACACATCCCATGAATTTTACAGGAAGTTGTAAGTTATTGATTAAGCTATTATTTATTTATTTAATAATTATGTGTTTTACACAGGTTTATAATGCTTGCCTATAATGCAACCTTCTTAAGACTCTTACTCTGTTATTTTCGTGCCAAAAGGCCCTTTCTAAATAGGGAATATTTTGTCAAGGAGGGACAGTCCAAGCATTTCCGTAACAAAAAACATACAACGCACACATATTTTATATAATCTTTAGATAAAGTATGATTATATCTTTTGTATTAAGTATGTCTTATAGGAGCTCACCCTATAAAGTGTGATGGTATTTTGTTATTAACGTTGGTATGTTGTTATTGTTAATTATTAATATTTCCATAGGGAGGAGAGCTCGTGGGTTGATAATAGCCGCGTGGCTGTTGAGCTTTATCTTCTGCGTGCCGATGCTCTTCTTATTTCACGAAGAAAACATACAAGGTACGTGTGTACTTCTATCAATGACTAGATCATAATTATGACATAGGTATCTACATATAGATAATTTCTATAGCTAGACTTGCTTTTCCGCGAGAGCCTTGCTTTGCTTCTCTAGAAATTCCCGTGGGAATACTGGGATATAAAGTAGCCTACAGTACTCGTTGGCAATGTACTTGGCGTTATTGCATTCTGAAAGAATTGTTAAAATCGGTTCAGTAGTAATCGGTTGAGTTCATTCGTCACTTACATTCAAACCTTTCCTATTTATAATGTTAATATGGATAATAGTACACTCATATTTAGAATGTTTTATGTATAAAAACACTTTTTCCTTCTTCCATACAATTCTACGGAGATACTTTGAGCTTATCCCTGAATTCTATGATTATTCCTTTATTCTGATGGCTCATTTGTATGGACTCGCAAGTGGACAACGAGTATATCCGAGGGAGAATAAAAGAAATACCTTTTTATGGAAGAAAAAGCACTGGAATAACCATTTGCATCTATTACGAGGAGACCGCGATGTCGGTTCAAGAGTCTACCCTAATCTTATACATAATTTAATAAAGAGACGCTAAGAATTGAATAGAATGTTAAAGACACAGAATGTTAAGTACAACGTGTAGAAAATATGACCCTAATTATGATTATACTTATCAAACTATAGGTAGGTATAACGTTTCTCTATAGAATTTATGAATTCTAGAAGCGCCTGATTTTCTCACATGCAAATCTTTCTGCTTAGAAAATTATGCGTCTCTTCACTTCTTTCTTTCCCGCTGCGAAAAACAAATGAAATCACACCATATTTCCCGCAGGGACCTTACAATGCTGGTCGACGATAAGCAAGCTGCAGTGGCGGGTGTGGATGACCAGTGTGTTTGTGTCCCTGTTCGTCGCCCCCGCGCTCACGATATCCGCGTGCTACGGGGTCATCGTCGTCACGATACGACAGAAGAGCCAGCGGGTGCTCGGGAAGCGACCCTCTGTCACTAGGACTTGTGAGTATTTTGCATGCGTTTTTAAGTGGAATTTTATTGTAACGTCCTTATTACCTATACATAGAATTCAATGTTATTAGCTAACATTACGTTATAGTGAAAGTGCTAGTGTGTTATGTACTTACCACTTTAGCAATTAGGTTATTACTTACATAATTAAAAATCTTGTCGTTGATAATGATGATAGATTTTGAACGCCAACAGATTACGAAGAAACTATTCGTAAAGTCAAGTCTTATTATTATTAAAATTTAACTTCTGCAACTAACGGTAGTTTCCTAAAAATAAAGTTGACTGTAAGGCGCACACTCACCAAGTTCAACTAGATTTTAACCCAGACTTGAGGGAGAAATTCCGTAAAATATTTGATCCCTGACTTCAGCGCAAGCTAAAACATACCAACTTTGAATAGCGCTAAGACTACATTTTGGTAACAGAATTCTTCAAAGGAGTTGTTGATATGCGGCCAAGTCACGTGCCGGTTAATTCTTCCCGCATTGTACAATTTTCTTGCCCATCAATTTATCTCGGAAAATGTCTAAAGTGATGAAGTAGACATGCTTTTGTTTCGGGCACAAAAAGATTGAGCGCGCGCTAAAGGCACCGATTTGAATATCTATCGGTTGTTTATCTTGGTGGTAATTTATCATGAGTTTGCTCGACTGTAAGCACTTCTATGGCTTTCCTTATCAGAGTTGGTAGATTAAATTAAGATTTCATTAGGCAAGTAATCATGCTTTTTTCTATATTTTTTATCTTTTATTTTGTAGGTACAGTTTAACCTTATGCCTGTCGAAATCTGAAAGAATTTCATATGTTATACAGAATTTTTATACGAGTGTTATGTATAATCTTATAATTAATGATAACTGAATGAACGATCTTTTTGTATCGTGCAAAATAATAAGAACACCATGGCATTCCATCACTGTTACGTTCCTAAGTAGCATACAGAAACAAATTGTGTTTACGTAACTTTTTCACAATGTGGAGCAGATTTTATTGGCATATTAATTATTAAATCTCATGTTACAAAAGACGTTAAGTATAATGCCCCTTTCGGCTTAGTATACCACTTTTGCAACATCCTGTCATATAAGGCCTGGGTCTCCTATTTAGGCCGTAGGGCGCGTCCAGCGTCACGCCGTAGGCCGCGTCACGATGCTCACTATAGAAATGTACTGATGCGGTCTCCCTCACACGCCGACGTTGGCGCGTAGACGTAGTGAGTATCGTGACGCTGCCTACGGCGGTGACACTTGACGCGACCTACGGAGTAAATAGGAGACCCGGGCCTTAGCTTCAGATAATTTCAACAATGTTGTTTAGTGGCTAAGTGTAGGTCTATCTAGAGATATGCTGGTAGTCTATGGTATTAGGATAAAAAATACTGAAACATTTCGAGACAGCGATCCTTGAGCAAAGTTATTCGTACCTACAACACACGCTGAGCTGGTGCCTTTTTGACGCTCTGGACAGCAACCGTGTTTGTTTGTATTATTTTCTGTTTTTTTTTCTTTTCATATAAATTATTTGTATTATTCTTTTTGTTTCTGTTTTTTATTGTTCAGTGTGTCAAATAAATGTTTCTTTCTTTCTTTCTTTCTTTCTTTCTTCATACATTACTGTACAAACTGTACAAAGTTATACCATACAGAAGCGACGTGACAAACATATTCAATTCCCCTATCGTTATCCCATATCATGTGACAAGGGATTCTTTTTTGACAATGAAGGCAATCAAAGGCTTTTGACATAGAGCCAAGGGACTTGGCCTGAAGTTAACTTTTTCTTTTGCACGATTTATTTTCCTGCTATATTTTTATTTCGGTAATCTCAATAGAATGGGAATTGGAAAAAGATGGTGAATTCATACACACATTTTAATAACAGTTTATGAATGTATATTTTGACAAAGTTCTTAAGTGCAACCGTGTTAATAGCTATATACGTCTGCTGCGTACCTATATTAAATTATACGTACTTATTTTTAATAGAATTTATTATTTTGGTAGATCGTGCCAGCATCAGGATATTTTTACTTTTTTACCAGAAGTAAGGTGAATTTTTACACATTTAGGTAACTCTCTTTCAGATCCATTTAATTAATGTGATGAATGGAATACAATCAATTTAATTATACCGCTCGAAGGCTTATAGCAGCCTTTATAGGCAGGTGGTACGGATCAGATGAACTTAATTAAATGAACAAAATTAAATTTGAGCATTATCTGCCCTATTGATTTATTTTGAGATTTATACAGGTTTAAATTTTATCCCTAATATAAACTTCAGGTGAATAGAGATTAAGGCCCTGTTTCACAATGTCTGGTTAGTGGCTACCTGTGAGGTAAAAAAAATGCTGTCACTGTCGCAAAAATAATAACAGCATGTATTTTAACTCACATGTAGCCACTAACCAGACATTGTGAAACAGGGCCTTAAAATGAGTTTTGCTATATACGACTTTTGGCAATTCGTAAATTTTTTTGGGGGCTGTTGTACCAATTGCCGTTACATTTAGCCCTTGAATTTGGTATCTAAGTAGTGTTTATGTTCCAGATAGTGACGACCTGGAGTCGCGCCGGGCCAGTAGCCGCGGCATCATTCCCAAGGCGAAAATAAAAACAGTCAAAATGACCTTTGTCATTGTGTTCGGTAAGTGTTATCGTGGGTATAAAATTTAAAAGGTACTAAAAGCAAATTTTATTTAACTTTTAAATAGGGTACAAGTGTTTAGAAGAGATTAGCGTTTGTATGTTGAATGGTAATTGCAAAAAATTAAGATAAGGGACCCTACATAATGGTGACAAATCTGAGTGACAAATTAACGTATTGAAGTTCACCATAGATTTAATGAATTCATCAGATGACATGCACACCACATACTCGTCAAATATGCATATGGTATGCCAATAATTTTGTCGGGCATAAAAAAGAACAGTATTTAATTAGACCAATATGGCCAAACCATACCTACATATAATGTCCAATCGTATCCAATAGCATGCTTTGCAAGAAACCTATATCCAACAGTGTCCCGCCCGCAATTGGCTAACGACAAAATGTAAATAGAGTCTCTTATCTTTTGTTACGTAGAAATAAAACTGCTTCTGTAAAAAGAAAATAGCTGTTGCTAACGCACACACTGTCCCACTTCCATCCACTTATCCTGGTGTCAAAGTGCAAGCTCAAGTTTCTTACGACATGTAGTTTAGCATCGCCGAGCTATGTAATTTTCCCCCATAAATACGGTGCGTTGTCTCAACACAATAGTGTTTAACGTCTAAAGCTTTGTGGCCGATACTACCCACGCACGCAAGAATAGGTCATATTAATCTGGGTACATATTTCTATCAGATTTTTGTATCATAGTTTCGGCGAATATTATGATCGCTAATATGGGATATGACACAAATTATGTAGAAACGGAAAAGCCGTGATGCCGATAATGTGTATTAAATTTACGTCGTAATAACAACACTGATTCTTCAAAAATGTACTTAGGTATAATTATGAATGGTCCCACTACGCTGGTCCACATATGGCATTCATTATAGTTATATAAATTCAAATTCAAATATATATGTCTGGCGTGGCAAGCGGGCACTTACCTGAGCTACCACTGTTCCCCTGATTCTACCACCGCTCCGCTGACTGAATTCCCAGGACTTTTTCAGTAGAAGGAAACATCAAAAAGCTCACAGCCAAAATTTGCAAAAGTCACCACGTTAGCATACCAAACTCTACACATAACTTTTATTCCAGTATTCGTGCTCTGCTGGTCTCCCTACATGATCTTCGACCTGCTGCAAGTGTACGACTACGTGCCCGAGACGCACACCAACGTGGCCATCGCGTCGCTCATCCAGAGCCTGGCGCCGCTCAACTCCGCCGCCAACCCCGTCATCTACTTCATCTTCTCTAGCCGCATCTTCATCAGCCTCAGGTATATGGATTGCTATGTACCTGGATATGTGCCTGACATCTATGAGTACTTTATCTTGTCTAGCTATAGATATCTTCATCAGCCTCTGGTAGACTATCTACTTTATCTTCTCTAGTCGTATCTTTATCAGCTTCAGGTATATATTATATATGCATTGCTATGTGCCCGTTATCTTCAAGTACTTTTTCTTGTCTAGCTAGATCTATATTAAACTCTGGTAGGCCATTACGGCATCTTCTCTAGCCGGACTTTCATCGTCAGATAGATGCAGGCTGACAGAGACTAGTGCGATGTTTCATACGATTGGAAACTGCATTGTGACAAAAATGTTACATGTGGCTATGTGGAAAATTCTTAAATAGTAATTACCTAGATCTGAAAATTTCATTCGTTGCAAGGGTACTTATTATCTAAGAAAAAAATTTACATTTAGATCATGTGGTTAAATTTATCGAAACCATCATTTATTATGCTGTATAATTGCCTTATTAGTCCCAGCTACTAGTAAATAGGTTACAGAGGTACTTAGTTAGAGTTCAAAAGGCGATAAAAATAGATGATTGAAATTCACACGATGCTCTGAAGCGCAATATCGAAAATTCCTCTATAACTATTTGTCGATCGGCGGCGTCTCGCGAACTTTGCAGTTTCCGTAACGGCTTGTGTCGAGAACATTCGGGTTGTAATGTAAGTATGTTGTGAAGCGTGTTTTGGAAACTAATTAGGATGCCTGAACATAACTAGAGGGCTTGTAAATATTGCTATGTTGTTCTAATCGAACTTCTACGTGGAGCATGCAGTGTACATGTAGTAAATAGGTTCTACATTATATAAAAAAGAATAAATAGGTAATTATAGTTCATACATTACTGAAACTAAACTACAACTACTGCATTCATAAGAGCAATTCCAATAAGTCTTTACATAAACAGTATACGTAAGCGACCAAATGCACAATGGCATTGGTTATGGTCTTGGTTCATCATCATCAACAACGAAAGGAGGCACATTTTCAGCACTGCTTTTATGTATTTGTGTAGATATATCAGCTGTCCGATACCCATAACACAGGCTCGGCCTAGCTTGGGGTCGGATGGCCGTGTGTGAGATGTCCCCACATATAAAAAAAACTGCATTGGCATTGCAAACATCCACAACTTCAGTCAAGCGCCTCCCCATCTACAGGATGTCGACTACTGCCATTGCGTAAGTTCTACAATTTGATAGTACCTACCTAATTTTGCAAGTCTTGTATTATAATGTAATAGGTATTGTACACTAATACACCACAATAGTGTAGGTTACTATTTTTTTTTTGTATTGAACTGATTGTATGTCAAAAGTTAATTAAGTTGCATGGGCTGCACCGGAAAGTCGTTTATTCTGTAAACTTAGTTTTATTGGACTATTAAGGACATAAGGTTCTGCCAGTCCAGACGTGGTCTTACTAAAGTCTGCGCTCATAATAGCCTTTTAAGGTAATTATCGTATTTCTAGCGGTCGTTAGGAAGCCACTCTCAAAGATGTTTGCCATAAGAGACTTCGTATGAATGTCTTTATGAACATCAATGAAATAAAACTGAATTTTTATTACATATGCTATAAAACAATTTGTTTACTAGACTTGGACTAGACTTATACGATCTGTCCAAAATACCTATACATTTATGTATGCAGTTTGCTTTTGATCACTGAAATACTAGAACAACGTGGACTCGAGTTTTGAAATGTTACTTAATTTACATGAATCTATCAGGTGAAGGCGGTGAAGGGTGAAAGTCTCTATACAGTGTACTTTATATGCCGTTAAAATATCGATAAAAACCTTCATAATATTAACTTATTTCTCCATAGGAGCGTTTTTTTAACGTACTAAAGTGTCGGTTCTAAATTCCCCACCAGGGTGCAAGCGTCTCAACAAACATCTAACATTATCCTTAAAAGCCACTTTAAATGTAAACACTGCTCTGACTTGTATGTCTAAGCACATAAGGACTATTCTCCCGGCGACATACAATTCTGTGATGTTTTATGAGCCAGAAAGTGTTGGTAAAGTGTAGTACCATTTTAAGTGAGTTAAAATAGCTTTAGTACTTTGATATTGAAATGAAGTTGAAGCTAAGTTGCAATTTCGTTCAAATTGCTTTTAAGATTTAGACTGTCACATAAGTTCTTTTCATCGGAACGTTACTGTATGCGCTGTACGTTTTATTATATTTTATCGATCGATACCTCAATAACTTGTTCAATAATGATAAGGTACCCAATCATTCCAATATTTTGCCTAACTTACTCTTTAAAATTTTATATTAAACACATGATTTATAAAAATGTTGAGTTAAGGGTGGTTGAGGTCATTGATGTCTTAAGGTGATCCCTAAAGCTAAAATGCTAAAGTCGGCTTGATATACTTGATTAGATTGGAAAAACGGTGGCTTCTATCACATTGATAAAAATATATTTTGTAGCAGAGGGTATACTGAACATGTTAGTTGCTTATAAATTGGTGCAGGATTATAATAAGTATGTTAAAAAAAATTGCAAACACACCATGTCTTTTGCCATTTTTTGACTTATTATGAAAAAACCCTCGAAATCAGAGGGCCCATTTTCATGGAATCTTATATGTATGTGTAGGTAATTAAATTCTTAACAAAGTTACCTTAAAGAGTTGGATTTAATGGACCAGAAGTCAACTTTTTTTGCAAAAAACTAATAAATTCCGGTTTAAAAATGATGACACCGTGACAGATTTCAGATTTCTTCAGTCGTCGCCCTGGTGGCGGCCTGTTAGGAGCGATACCCACGCCATTTTATTTTTTATCAAATATTTCACAAAAACTGATTAAATCAACAAATTATGACTACAAGTATTATAATACATATGCATTTGCTATGGAAAGTTAATTTTCTAATCATTTTAGATGCAGAAAAGCCGAAAATTCTTAGAAAACATTTCGCCTTTTCGATTTGTTTACATTTTTTACTATAGAGTTACAGATGCATAGATAAAGGTAAACATTGCACATAATGACACTTATTAGATTCTCCGAATAAGAACTATACGGTCAATGCAGTATGCCAAAGCGCGAGCCTGTTTATATTCTGAGGGGTAATTTATTTTATTTTAACGGTTGTGTATGGTAGGTAAGCTACACAATATACAGGGTGTTGAAAAGTAAGTTCATAATTTGTTTTATTTGAAACCAAAAACCGTAGTTAATTAAAAATATATATATTTTAAGATGTGGCAGTCTGTACACTACAGGTTGTTAAAAATAAGTAAGTATTTTTAAAAATTGAAGATCTAAAATTTACATAATTTTTTAAATCTATTTAACAAGCTTTGCAAAAAAGCGGTTAAGTGCGACTGTATCTCGCCATGAAAAAAATGAAATGTTTACTGTAGCTATGAATTTTATGCGTTACAAGTGGAATAAAATACCGCATAATATTATGTACAACTATGTAAGAGCCTAGTTTTTAAAAAAAAACTCATAAGAAAATATTAAATACACAGGTTTTTTAACCCCTGAAGGAAATAGAGGGGTGTTATAAGTTTAAAGTAAGGGCTGAATTTTTTTTTTAAATTAGGGTGATAGGTAATGTATATTTTTAATGATTTTTTCAAATAGATAAATGTTATACCATTTTTAAATTGCCATAAAATTACCTATAGTTATAGTTATAGAAAAGGGCAGGGCTACCAGTGCCCATTCGCCACTGCAACCTAAAAGATCTATAAATTATGACTCCCCATGCCGAGTCTCACTCTACAGGCCCAGGTCTTTTATAAACCTGATATTACCTATACAGGATGTTGCAAAAAGGGTATACTGTGCCGAAAGGGTTTGACTCAGGAGTTATTCTGAACAACTTTTGTTCTCCAAGTTTTGGAAATTCTCGAAAAATAAATTCGGTCTCTATAGTAAAAAGTCACGTGATCGAATAAGTTTCTATGTAAAAGGTTTTGTTACGTGAATTTTCAAAATTGTAGAAGAAAAGTGGATCAGAATGGCACCTAAATCCACTTTTGGCTAAGCTTTATACCCTTTTTTCAATACCTTGTATAAAATATCGTCAGCGTCACCTTAGATCGTAATCATCGTACTCCTCGTGACCAAATTTTAGAGGAGACAAAAATACTGTTTTATTTGTAGTTCTAGTTGGCATACTACCCACCTAAAGTTTTTTTTAACTAGCCTAAAAATGATTTGTTTAGACAGTCTATCTTCCTGTTCAACCGCAGCCTGAGTGCCAGTGACTCAATGACTGAAAGGAGGCCATTAGTGCTCCTAAATAAATAAAGCAGGCCTGTAGATTATCTTTCAGTGTACCGACACATCTGATTGCTGTAAGAGCCTGATAAGCTCTTCGAACGAGTCATACCTCTGTGGTGGTACGGTTTCGACCTTTCGGACAGTCAGTTTGGCATCCGAAATGCGGATTCGAATAGTGGGTACAATACTTTGCGTTCGTTCACTGTCGGAGCAGGATAAGAACCACGGGCGAGTTGTTGCGCTGGCTGTTTGCTTAAAAATAGTAACCGCGTTCAACTCTATCCCCTAGAGGGCGAACCTTTAGGGCGGCTCTTGTATACCATCACTTGTCTTCTTATCTGCAGAAAATTGACAGAGGTCATACGTGTCTAACAAGTACATTAAGGATGCGAAAAGAGAGGGTTTGTTTTCACTGAAGAAGTTCAGTTGCGGAGTTCCACAGCGGTAGGTCTTGGACCCCTCTGCTGTGGAACTTAACTGGCATACAACGCGGTCCTGCAAATCAAGCTCGCAAACGGCGTTAGCACAGTGCATTTTTCTAATGTCACACAGGTCGTGAGGTAGGCTGAGAGCCTCCTTCGGGGATGACATCCCAATGATTCATTACGAAAAAATTGCTGCAGCTGTGCTCGCCATGCAGTGCATGGGCTACTTCCGAATCTGGGGGGCTGTTGCAAAGGAGTCCGTTGCCTCTATACGGTACGGGTTCCGTGCGATCTATGATCCTTCCGGGAGCACCTGTCTTGTCAAGTCGAAGAGAATGGCTCGTATTCGACGCAACCTGCAGTACTGGTGGGATTGGTTGGAGGACAGGACAGCAGGAAGCTGCAGCAGCCGTCATGCTGTGATTCGACGCATAGATGCAAAAAAAAGTTGAAAGTAACTTCATGTTAATAAAATATTAGATCTTAATTTAACAACATAACATTGCAAAAAAAAATTAACATTGTTAAGTATGTTATTGTAATTTACTAAAGTAGTAATAAAAACAAAGGCTTATTGCATAGTTTTCGTTCACGTTCGCCTACATCGCACGTTGTATATGAGAATAAAGGGTATAATTACTAAGTTTTCTTGTTTAAAAATCACGGTTTGGGGTTTAGAGGAAAACAAATGGTAAAATGCGGAATACAGTTTTTTTTTCGAATAAAGAGGAAAACATGTGAATTCAAAAAACGTTTCTATTGACACCAAAGAGTACTTTTCGCCGAGAAAAGTGGAGTTACAATGTTTGCGATCTAAAGTGATGATAGAACTAGAACTTATTTTTTCAGTTCACCTGCTGTTGAGTGAAATCGTAATTAGGTAAATGACTCCTTGACATGAAAATAACTTTTTTTTTATAATCGTTATAACAAAACCGTTTTTTTTAATACAGCAATATTTGTAGGTGTACTTACAGTGAGCAAAAGAGCGCAGCAAGGTGTAAATTTTTTGGTTTTTAAGAAACAAAAATATTATTTCTATCATATCCCAAATACACATAAGTACTTAAAAAAAAAATACACACTCTCGCCTTGTACTAATGTACTCCCTTGCGGGGGTACTTACATGTTATTATTTTTCTGGTGACCTCCCCATATCCCTTTGCCAGCTACGTAACCTTTTGTGACACCCTGTATATGCAGAGTTCTGCAAACTACTGTTCTGCTTTTGAAACACCAAAAAAAAACAGGTCGTCTAACGAAAAGGTCACGTGACCAAAAAAAAATTATATGAAGAAGCGTTTTTTTCATGAATATAAAAAATTACGTAGGATAAAAGTTTTTCAGAGTGACGCCTGAGTAACGCCCTTTCGGCTAACTATACTTTTTTTATTACACGGGGGCAGAGTTTAATACAACACCCTGAACTATTAAACTCTGATAATATTTTCGCGATTTTTTTACATTCTGATTTCATTTCCTGGCTTAGAAATAACATCAATAACATGCTGCACACGTAGGTTTCGGCATAGTATTAAACCCTTTTTGCAACAACCTGTATAAATATCGGCACGGGTATATATAATTAATTATTAAATATTAAAAATACTTTCAAATAAAAATTAATATTTTCGTATCACAAAACAATATTACTTACTTAGTATATTTTTAACAAAGTGGCATGTCTTCACTTTTATGTTTTCGAGTACTATGTTAAAATTTCATGTCATTGTCCGTAGAACGCCCCGCATACCTCAACCCCCCCTCACTAGATTTGACAGATTCTGATTTTCTTCCAGCTTTAGTGACAGCCTTAAGTATACCTGATCTGAAGAATTGTGTAATTATGGCGGAAACAAACCTCAAGGAAACTTATGCAAGTTTTGTCACACACACCCTGCACAAGACCTAGCTTCCGGTATACCGCTACGAGTGTGGCCGACATAACCAGTACCTAAAGTCATAATTTACATAACAAAAGCATAATTCTTCCAGAAACATCCCCCCGTACAAGTGGCTGTGGTGCCGCATGAAGCGCGGCGACAGCCCCGCGCGCTGCACGGAGAGCCGCGCGCACACCGAACTGCTGACGTCATCGCATCGCCGCACGCGCCGCGAACACACCGTCAAGGTACCATACTGATAGTCTAGCATGGTGCGCAAGACGTGACAAAAGTACTCCGTCGCGCCCACTCACATTGCGCTTCGAGAGGGAGTGCGACGGAAAACTTTTGCCACGTCGTGACGTGCGCCTTTTGCGCCCCGTGATAGCTCTTCTTTAAGACCGGATGCATCAGTACTCTGGCAGGCGGAAGTTGCTTTCTCGAGTAAAACTACGACTGGTTCTCGGATAAGACTTGTTATCGTTCTACTGTGGTGTCGCATGAAGAGCCGCGCGCACACCGAGCTGCTGACGTCATCGCACCGCCGCACGCGCCGCGAACACACCGTCAAGGTGAGTCACGTCTTTCGCCCCGTGCTAGCCCTTCTGAAGGCCTAGCACACGGGAGCGAGACGAGCACGCCAAGACGTGACAAAAGTTTGACGTGCGCGTCTTCTGCTTCGTGCTAGCCGTTTTGGAAGACCGGATGGCTCAGTATAGTTATTCTGGCTGCTATGAATTCAAATGCCCCAATTTATGGTGATCATGATCAGCAGCTATCGACAACGAAACAAACGCTATAGTACAACACTATAGAGATCTGTCAATACAATGTTTTTTATTCTGAGCCTACTGCATTTTTGTGTTAGATACTACAACGCCATCTATTGAAAATAATTTTGTAATTTTCTTGTGGCATCCTCAAAAAATATATGATAAGAAAATAAAATTTGGTATCTTTGACAATTTCGCTGCAAATAAAATTGATAATTATCTTAACAATTTGGTAGAATGCCTGTCCAAAACACAGGGCCCTTTTACCCTTAATATCTTGTGCGTCAGTGGGCACAAGAAAATGGAATCCCTTTGGTCCCTTCATTCAAATATCTTTTTTGTCAACATGCCCGTAATGTCCAGATGTGGTGTGCCGTTGACCTCACTTCACATCATATATTATAGGTATCTAAAGTACGATGCATACGATGATATTAAAGAGTTATTTTTAATGTTTTTTTCAAGGGAGCGATTTTTTACTGTTATTTTTTAATTAATTACCTTTATTTGATTATGGTAGGTAATTTTCGATTAATCATTGCAGTCTGTTACGTTGTGTAGCAAGCACTATAAATATACCCACTCGTAAGCGCATATTAATTAAGATGACCCGTTTCTACGTTTATATTTAAACTATAAACCAATCAAAATTTTAACCAAACTAAAAGTATAAGTATACCTAATTGTACATTGTACAACACAATAAACTCCACTGCAAGCAATGAAAAAGTTCCAGTGACAATAGCACCACACTACCCACTCCTAAACAGAAAAGACAAGCTTACGACGGCGCGTCTGCAATAATGAAGTACCTACATTTAACAGCGCATTAGAATATCATCAAATTCTTAATTAAATATTATAAAACAATGGGGTCAATTTGGTGTCGAAATTTTGTACCTAACCGTAACTTTTTTATTACTCGTGAGTGTATTTCACTGGTGTTTATGAGAAACACAAGAAAGCATTTTTTAGTTTTTCATGTTCACTATTCCGTTTCACAGCTGAACAACGACACTACAAAGAGCTCGAAGCGTTCCCTGGACAGCAGCAGGAAGGTGCGGCTCCACCTGCCCGCCCCCGCGCCCCTCAACAACAACCACCCCCCGCTGCGACGCAGAGACGACACGTATCTGTAGCTGCCTAGCTAGATCACGGATTAAATCTTACCCTAGGACCTAGCGGGAGTGTAAAACGGTGTAGCAGTGCGAGCTAAAGCGCCTGCCGGACTCCGCGCCCCTTAACAACGGCGACCGGAAATAATGATCATCACAACCCATCACGTTTTCACTGCTGGGGCACGGGTCCAGGCCTAGTCCACCACGCTGGCCTGGTGCGGGTTGGTGGACCCCAACACAAGCAAGTTTGTGCGGAGAGAATTGTCGGGTAAGTGGGCAACCAGATTTTCAGATGTTTTCAAGCTGCCCGAAGGCTTTACGACTGCAGAAAACATGAAAAATACTATAAAGTTTAAGCCCCATAGCGCATTGGCACCCCGTGGGCCATGGGGATACTAATATTTTAATTGGAACCAAACACACATAATACGATTATGTTATGTATTTATCAACCTGTGTAGATATGTATAGCTATTAAGTTTTGTGCAGACCACCATCTATCGAATTTTAAGAAAACGATATTCATAAACTATAAAAATATAATATTAAGTTTCAAAAGAGTATAAATGTTAAAATATTCCAATTGGATAGCACATATATTCGTGACCCTGACTATTAAGCTGAAAGTCCGGGATGATTTTGTAGATAAAAAAATAAATTATCATTACAGGGACTACTTAAATATGTTCTTTTTTATATTAAGTACTTTGGATTGTTACATTATAATATGAGAGTTGCATTCAGTCATTTGATACAGATAAGGCCCACTTGCGTGGATCACAGGGTTAAAAATATAAACTCAGAGGTAACTAACTCAGGGTTAACTTTGTAAAATTTTAACCCGGACTTTTGATTGCGCTAATGGAAAATAACCCTGAGTTAGCTAACCTGACGTTTCTTTTTGCACTCTGTGAATCTATGTCCCGTTCCAGGCTGAAAGGGACCAAGTTTCTATTCCGTAAAAAAACATTGTCTTCTATCTCGTTTTCACCTCACGTCTTTGGATAAAACTATCCCTCTCTATTTCCATTTTCGCAATCTGTCAGTAATTTGTATTTTGTCAATACAAAGTGTCATATTTGTGATTTCCTTGTAGATATACATTACGAAAATTATAAAAAATTGAAAAGAAGCGGCGCGGTAGCTCAGTCGGGTAAGCGCTCGCTTCTCACACAAAAGATGCGTGTTTGGATCTTAGCACAGACATACCAATAAGTTCTTTGGAATTTAAGTACAGTGTGTGGCAACTTACAACCACACATTCTACTTACCACAAAACGTTCAAGAACCTTATCATAAGCAGCTCTCTTCAATCTAACCGTAACAGCAAGCAATACTCAACCAATAACAACAGCAAGTATTGATTTTATTGAACACATCGCGGTTGCAAGTTGTGCTTTAGATAACAGCAAAGATAGCCCTGAAAAGAGCTGTTTCTGGAAACAAAGAGGGAGTTCCGAAAATAACTGTTCAGCAAGCTCAAGCAAGCAGCAGCAGCGACCACCACCGTCACCGCGGCAGCTCGGAGAGGAGAGCCTCCGACAGGAACGAGTCCCCGTGCATTCCCATCGCCACGAGTATTTAAGTTAGGACCGCGCATATAAGTAGGCTTATTTTCTGTAAATAAATAATTATTATTCTGTCCACTCTGAGTATTATTTTCTACCTACTCTACGCAATATCTCCAAAAATGTATACCATAGCTCTTACGGTGAAAAAAACATCGTGATCTTGATGTGTACCCTAAAGTGCATTGTACTCTTTCAAAAACGGCGATACGGCTCGCGACCTATCACGTGAGTACAAAAATGTACAGCGAAAAGTGGGTGAGTCACCTCTGAGTAACTACATTACAGTCATAGTCGTGAGCATATATGTATGTAACCACACCATCGTGCTCTTAATTTCACAAGTGGGACCATTTGCTACTTTGCTAGATAGTGGAAAAATATAAGAATGATGAGTTAATCATCATAATCAAACATTTCCAACGAATACAAGAATATTGATAAAAACCTTTTCTTTTGACGTAAGCCGGGTTAGCGTCTTAACCCTCCAATATTGGGGGGTTAAATATTTAAGAGTTTATCCCAAGGTTAGCGCTCATGTTTCAGCGATGCAAGACAAATTAATAATCTAACCCTCCTTATGTCAAATATCTCCGAGTTAATTCGCTAACCCAGGTCTGCGCAAGTGGGGCTAAGGTATTTTAATAATTATTATACACTGTGTGCGACAAGGTATATTAAATCTGATTAAATCAATAGGAAGTCACATAAACCAACCAAGTGTATACCTAGATCAAGCGTATCGATAGATTGTAGCTATACAGGGTGTTTGGCACATTTATACTGACTATATTTCGAGTAATAAAGGATAGGGAACAGATTCCCAGGGCAAAAGATGTCTACTGTCACCTATATCTGTCACGAATAAAACGTATTTCGGTTTATATGTCGAACACTGTAGATTGCAATTATACCACCTTTTAGATTAAATTATCTTGTCGCAACAACCTTGTTTATGAAAGTTTTTATAGATACTTTAAAGATAATTAAGTATGTGAATCGGTTTCGTGAATGTTTCGTAAATAGATATTGATATACTCGTACATATTGGGTAACTTGGTGCCAAATAAGTTAGAGTAAAACTCTGTAAAAGTAATTGATTATTTAGGTTCTTTTGTTGAAATTTTATCTGTTTTTAAACTGAAGGTCAGACTACGGCTTGTCGAGTCAAACAATACTGTAAAAGATGTGCTGAAATCAATTTTTATTATTTATGAAATATTTAAATAGATTTTTTTACTTGTTAAATAACAGAATGAAAGAGATTGGTTTATAATAGCATTGGTAGATGTAAATAAGTTAAAATACCTGAATTAATTTAAATAAATGTACTTATCCATAATAGGGTGTTTGTTTTATTTCATTATAATATGCGGGGAACTATTATTTGATGTGATGTGGAGATAGCTGTCTTTATAACTAGGTATATAGGAGGATGTACTATCGGAGAATAGGCTGATGGCCGACCTTAGTGTTCAGAACCCTTAAAAGCCTGACGATTCGAGCACGGGATTATGCTTTAAAATCGGGAAAGCTTGGATTTTCCTAATACATGGATTACAAAAGAGAGAAAAGTGTGTTGTTCTTGGATCTTCTTTACAAATGCAAAAATGCAAACGGCAAAAAGCGGCGGTTATTTTGTAAGCAGTTTTTACAAAGTACCTACCTACCTACGCTAAAAAGTCATCGACAATGATCACCCTGTAACTTTTGAAAGGAAAAACTATATTCTGCGCAAGGATTTTTCTCTTTTGGGGTCGAAACAAAAATATTGGGTAATAAATCAGGGAAAGGGTGACCCGCTGATAGGTGCTCGGCAACTCATCGTTTCAATTCAACACGAGAACTGTGTTGGAGGCTTTGATTATGTTGGAGGAAGTTATTGAGCGTGTTCCTGAAATTCTGATATTTTCAGCATCTGTAATATTGGAAGTAAATTTGTCAACGTTTGATAAATGCTGTAGATAAGTTATAGGCTGTGTTATTTATGTACACAAAGGTTTTACTCGTATATATAGAACTATATTTTTAGAGGCTTATAAAACTGATTGTTTTATTGGCAAAGCTATTAGCTTTGATGATTGTACTTACGAACTAATATAGCTAGCTAGTTTACCCATTGTTGTTCGAAGACCAAGGATGATTTTTATAACTCTGTTATTATTGCTTCATTAATATTGCTGATAGGAAATAAACTTTTCCTCTTCGTTGAGGTAACACATTGTGTCACCTATGAGAAAATTGGGTCATTTGGGGGTCTTCAGGTCATTAAGTTAAATGTTCTTGTCAATATTGTGTCAGTGATTTTATCACAAATTTTCTTGTCTTCGACGTTTCGAATGTTTCGATGAAAGCGGTAAAATTTGAGGTTATACGCGCCGGGCTACGATACGGGGTATGGTACAAAAAAAACCCGACGGGTTACGGTACGGGTAAACCCGACTTAATAGGGCACCAAGTCAAATAGGAAACAGCTTATTTGTGTATCAGACACGTGTGATTCTTGGACACTAAAACGGGAAGACAACTTGAAACAGAAACAAACTGTGACCTAAAACGCAGCTAATTACACAGACAATCAACTCGTATTTACTTTACCCAATTAAAAAAAGCTTAACCTTCATCCCCGTGAACGTCCCAAGCAAATACCCGTGAATTAAAACGCAATTATGTAGTTGATTCTTCTCGTGTAATGAGGTTACGGTATTATCGGTCGCTACGTGCTTTGAGTGGTTAATAAGGACGGGTAATAGCGAGAAGGTTAAATTGTTTGCTTGTACAATCCCCGTTTTACTGAGGACTGGTTAAACAGGACATAAATTGCGCGTTTTGATGGAAGAACTGCTACAGAATTGCTTGATATATAATAGGGATTCATAGTGAACTATCAATCAAACAACTAAAGCTCTAAAACCACTATTATAATCCTAAAATTTTTTTTTTATCAAAGTTAAATTATTTAAAGATTATTATTTCTCAAATTTAATCAGGATCGGCAACATCCACAGTTGCAGCATCTGTCGGAACCCGGCTCTTTACCAGCACAGGAACAATTAGAGCTCTGTACACATGGATCCTGTACACATGGAGCCTGTACACATGGAGCCTGTACACATGGAGCCTGTACACATGGAGCCTGTACACATGGAGCGGGTGGGCGGCGGCAAACCGTCGGTGCAGGCTTAGGACATTTCACTATTGGGATTACTACTCTCTGTGGAGGCATTTCCACTACTGTCGGCGGAGGGCACAAAACCCTTTGCATAGAAAATTCTGTTGAGCGACATTCTTGTAGCGGACTCGGGCATTCTCCTGCTTTCTGTGGGCATTGGATGACTTGCGGCGGCGGCGGACATTCCATTATGGGTTCTGTGTACTCCACGATCGGTGGTGGGATGATCACTCTCTGAGGTGGACACTCCACTACTGGCGTCGGACATTCCAGGATAGTTTGGGGAACAAACACCTTCGAGGGCGGGCATTCTATTGGCGGAGGACTTTCTAATACTACTGAGCAAGTTGATCCCATTGGGTCGGCTGGACGAGGAGAAATAGCTGTTTGGTGAGATTTGTGCGCAGGGGTCTGACATGACGTGTCTGTAAAAGAGAATGAGAGAAAATAAAAAAAAATAACTCGCCTTTCTACACAGAAGAAATACCTAAATCACAATTTAGGCTAGATACACAGTAGATGGTCCTGCGGTTTCATAAACTGAAGACTTGGTTCGATTCCAGGTAAGTCAGATTAATAGTTTCTGTAATTTTTTTTCATATTAGTAGATTATTTAATAAACTTACTGCGACAAGCGCGATTGCTTCTTAAACTCGCTGTTGAGGGACAATTTGAAGCTGTAAAATACAAATAAACATATATTGTAATATGTAAGTAAGTTAGAATCACAAAAATCACTAAACTGACACTTTTATTAACTTACGAGGGCGCAAACACTGGTTCCCTTTATTTTTCTGATTTCTTTTCTTACAATGGCAAGGTACGGTTGACCCAGGTGAAGGATAACACATATATTTTCCTTTTTGACAATAACATTCTGAAATAAAACAGACGTAATGTATACTTAATGTGAGAGGAATTATGAAATTACTATTGCACATTTATAAAGAAACTTGAAGCAATAATTACCAAGACTGTATTGTTTATTTTCTTCAGCATCCGTTCGCATGCCATAGTCATTCTTTTTGTACCGAGCGGACTCAGTTTCGTATCCTTCCCGCCTTTTACGTGGAACATCTTCGTAACCATCACTTCTGTGTCGGGGTCGCTCACTTTCATATCCATAGTTGGGAGATTCGTTATCTTGTCGTCTGTGGCTGGATGTCTCGTAACCTCTTCTATGTTCTCTTGAGTAGTGTCTTCTATTAGCTGGGGAATCGAAACCTTCTCTCTTGTACGTTGGGGCTTCTCGACGACTATCACTTCTGTTCCTTGAATGAGTTTCATATCTTCTGGACTTACTAGATTCATTTTCTCCGTAATTAGATGAATCGTAGCTAATTCTTTTGTTTGATGGGGCGATACGATCATCGTATTCTGTTTCTGCGTCTTCGTGATTTTCCGGTGTATTTCTAGCTTTATTGGTATGAGTATGGGGTATGGCCCTGCGGGCCCGAGGGCGGTTTCTATTTCTAGAGCATCTGCAGTTCGGGAGGGGAGAGAGGGGGTAGTAGTTGACGTCGTCTATCTCCGTTTGTACATAATCGTTCGCCGCGCGGTCCACGTGTTGGATCGATTCCAAATGATCTGACGACGCTACTGGCCCTAAACAAATCGAATCTGAAACAAACAATATTTGTATTTATGATTTATATCTATGTAAGGATAGTAGTTAAGATATTTATAATATTTGATTTTACCATACGAATCGGTAGCATTAGGACAATCTGTGACTCCGCAGGGTGATGGAGGATTATGGCGGTCCGATCTCATGTTATTTTCGTATTTTCTATCCTTTTGCTTTCTCTCTCGTCTTGTTTCTGAAGCTGTAATTGCCAGGTTTTTACATTCGTAAGTGACAAAAAAAATGCTTTGATACATTAAGATTATATATTTTTGTTAGAAGGGTTATATTTACTTTGTGTTCGCTGATTGTTGCACTGACAGTCCGGTTTCCGTCCATCTTCTAAACGTTCTTGAATAGGACAACACTCGGGAGAGCACCCTGTATCGTGACGCAGGTCGCTGTTTGATCTCTTCACTTCTGGAAGAACACGTAAAACTCATATTAAACACTCTGTTTTAAAAAACAGAAAGTGCCTTTGTATAGTTTGGGGTATAAGACGCACAGATAAAAATACGAAAATTACGAATCATGCTTTATCTTACTTGGTCATATGAAACGATCAATATTTTTTCCTACTCGCTCTTGTGTAAAGGCCTGCATTTACAGTTTTTTTTATCCGCACGCAATGTAATTAATTGCTTACCTGACCAAAAGCTGGATCTCGAGTCAGGATCTCTTGAATCTATAAAAAAAACTTATATAACAAACATTAACAGTTCAATAAATGTTGAAAATAAAATATTTGTATTGATGGTTTCAAAATCCTACGGAAAATATGCATAAAAAGATAAAGATAAAGATATTTATTTGCTTGAATATAGGTAATTACAATGATGTTCGTTACAATAGAGGTCAGCTATATTTTACCCTTAAGGGTGTACAAATTTTCATATTTCCATGCAGATAATAATTAATTTAATTACACAATTCTATTATAAAAATTAAAATAAAAATCAATGTCAGTTAAAATTCAAATAAAATAAATAAATATAGGAACCTATGTATATAATGTATTACAATGTCATGCAGCAAACATTAAAATATAAAAAGGAACTTCGGTCGACTGATGCCGTGAAAATAATTCATGTATACTTCATCGAGTCTTTTATATCTTTCAAGACTAAATCTCAACCAATAATAAATTCAATAACAATATAATAATATGTATTTTGTGGGATAAAGTATATAAATCGTGTCACTGCGTCCAAGGCTCAAAATTACTCGAGCACTAAAGCTTAGGTTGTTCCCAGTATTTATATTGTATCTTTCATTTCTTTATACGATACTGGTGGTAAAAACGATTCATTGTTCTAGGTGACTCCCTATACTTTTTAAAGATATCAGGAAACATTACACTTTTGGACATGGAACGATGATATCAGTTTATTAACTCAATAGATATTTCTCATATTCTCTAGGCCGAATACATTGATAACATGAGCAAATTATTGATTGTAGGCAAACTTGGACCTAGCCGAAGGGTATTGGAACTAAGACTTTTTGGCACTACAGCCGTTAACTACACTAAGTCGATCGAAGCTAACTACCTAACAGTGAGCCGAACCGATAGACTTAAAATGGACAGTAACAAAAAAATATATATCTGCAAGTTTTAAGAATGGATTATTTTTGCATAATTTCTAAGGCACCGATAGGCCGGTTCATGTTTTTTTCAGAAGAGAAAATTTTATCATTCATGGGCTTCAACTCCAAGGTCCATAAAGTATCTGTCTTAATCTGTATATCTGCCTAGAAAAAGCTGGACTATCAGCACAAGATACAGTTCCGATTTATAGCGATTCGTTATCTTCCGATTGATAACGAACTTTGTAACACTGTCTCTTACATGTTCCTTTGTGATGGTGATGAGGCTGGCTGTGATGTCTGCGCCTCTCCATATGAATTTATAACCCCCAATCAATTCCATAAATGTATTACTTTGGTAAAAATAAAACGTACAATTTAGGCTTTTCTGAGCCAACATTTGATTATATTTTTTACGTAAATAGCTGAAAAACAATGAAAATATTATGATGCGGATAATGGTTATTTATATTTTTGACAAGCATTTTGATTTTTTACACAGAGTAGGTAATATGATTTTTTACGACAAGATTGTTTATGTTTTTTATCGTGAATCGGCGCTCCTGCACACGGTACGGATGCCGCACTGCCACGGCATCGGCACCATTTAGATTTGAATAAAAAAAATGAATACTATTACAGTTCCCCAAAATTGATAATGCGCATAGAAATCTTCGTCATTGCTCGGCAACGGTCGTTTTTCCCGAGCGTTAGAAAACTATATGTATTTAGAGTGGTTAAGTGCATTTTCTTCATGCAATTTTAGTAGAATTATGTATTTGGTGCTAACAGAGATATTGATTTATTAGTAACGAAATATGATTCGATAATTCATAATATTGTCATAATATTAAAATTTACTTCGAAAATGTTACAGTACTTTTCAAGTGTCTTACTGCAGCTGATGTTAAGATGGATGAAAGAAGGTTTGAATAACACAAGGTTTATATTATAAGAAGAAAAATGGATTTCAAACAAAGTTTTACTAAAATTTTAAAATCTCAGTTCAAAAGTATTTACAGCACTGATAATTTCACTAATAAAAATGGATTTCAAACACAGGTTTACATTCAAATTTTAAAATCTCAGTACAAAAGTATTTACCTACATTACTTAACTGATCATTTCACATTAATATTACAATTATAAACTTAGTCTTTTGGATGTGGCTTTATTTACAAAGTGAAGTCTATCAATGTGACATATATTTTATTCTTTAATTTGTTTCATAATAAGACGTCATCAACAATAATGTTATTAAAGTGGAAATTAAATTCACATTTGAAAACAAAACCAAGAACGATGTGTAATAACAGCTCTAGATACATATAATTCCACAACTGATTGACAAGAACTGAAGGACCTTTGACTGATTGGTGACAGCCGCCGACAGCCCGATTTTTTTTAGATTATGTACACATGATTTCAATCAAGGTGCAAAATCCAAGTGCATTGTTTAAGGCTCCCCTACGATTCAATGATTCGGGTGTTTCCGGGAATACGACAGTTTGCGAAGGTTTGCATGCGCATTATAAATATGGCAGAACTGTACCAGATTGTAAGTTACACTTAAAAGTATCATCATCTTACAATATTTATTATGTAAGCAAGATTTCAATATGAAGCCTACGCCGTAACTCGTAGCATCGTAGCGAGTGCTACGCATCTCGTAGCTACGTAGCGAGTGCTACGCACCTCGTAGCCTCGTAGCCCGTGTTACGGATCTTCCGTTCACTCATACACACCGACTCGGAGAAAAGAGCAGATTTTAATAATATGTAGGCACTTACAGAAAAAACACGTCCAAAAATGATATAATGTCAATGAGTATAACATATTCCCAATGTTAAACTCTCAAGCAAGCGTGCTAATCGAACAAAACATCGACGATTTCCGAAGAAACATATTTATTTCTATTGTCGAAATTCGGAGAAATCTCTAACAAGACTACCTACCGGTGTATTTTATCGAGACTCAAAGTATCTTGTTTTATTGTACCCTATAAATCTATATTACGGCTTTCATGTTTTCGCAAACCATTAATTTTGGCCGCAAACTGAAACTGTTGCTCCGTTTCTAAGATTTATGTAATTTTATCTGAATATCTTAAGTTTTAGAAGCAATTTATTTATTTACAACATTAGGTTTCTCAAGATTAAAATAAATCGATGCATTAATATGTTTATAAAACATTGCTGTTTTTTTAACATCATATAACAGGCGACAAAGAAATAAATAAGTAAGTAAGTATATTATGTATGAATAAATAAGGAAAAACAGAAACTATAATTTTACCACGAAAGCCAGTGAATGCACCAACATAAAATGTTTACTATGTATTTTTATATCCTTAATGAAAAAAAATACAGTAGTTTCGGCTATGATCGGGTGACCCATGGCGAAAATTAGGTCAAATCAAATCCAATATAACGTAATCATTTGCAGAAAGCCCTTTCTTTTATTGATCTGAACTCAACACTTACTGTGGCTTTCTTTGGTAAGTTATGCCACTTTAGTATCTTGGGATGTGGGAGTGGGTCTATCTACTTATATCAACTATTTATATTTCTTATTTTTATCACCGCTTTAAGTTATTGGTATTTTTTTATATTAATTAGTAGGTCTAAAAGGAATAGACCGATTTTAATTAGTTTTTGTTTGAGAAGGGACGAGACAAATGGGATATTATAAGTAATTATACTTACCAGGAACTTTATCCCATTTTTATGCTAATCAATCTAAATAATAATGCAAAGAGTTTAATGCAATATATTTTACACTAGCAGTTTTTTATAGTTTCCCGACTTTCATTCCATTCATGTATGTGTATCGTGTATCGTTATTCCATTCATGTATGTCCATACTTGATTCCCTATATAATCATTAAAAATACAGGATGTACATATAACTATCGACACGTTCCGTGACATGTACTGAATTATTCAATACCCACATCCAACTCTTCAGTGGGAGTCGGGATCGCGGTCCACATTTCAGCGCCGTATTTGTGGCGAATCGCGATATAGTGTTTATCTATGCCGGTAAGAAACCTGTGTAGTGGCACATGATCTAGGATGTACAATACTATAGAAATGTACTGATGCGGTCTCCCTCACACGCCGACGTTTGGCGCGTAGATGTAGTGAGCATCGTGACCTACCACCTACGGGGTAAATAGGAGACCCGGGCCTTAGAGATTCATTGCAACTCGACTTAGTTCAGGTGAAGTCGTACTTGGCTAAGCATTAGTTTGAGCAAGTGCTAAGCAACGACTATTTATCTGGGCCTCAATGTCTACAAACGAAGTTATAGAATCTGTCAGCGCGTCAAAAAAAGAGTTGCAATCTTGCCACGGAGGTCGGTAAGCGGTACCAATTAACAATTTGATTGTGTTGACGGTACAACTCAACCACATTTACTCAATACCTTTAAATGCAGAAATAACAAAATAATTTTATAGATATCACCATGTAACGGAGGTTGGTTCATGTCTTCAACATGGTTCAATCTTCTTCTATCTTATGTCTGGAGCAGTACCCTCAGTGGCCGTATTGGTATGTTTATTGTTGGCGTTGATTCGGCACCTCTTCTGATGTTAGAGGAGGGTCATCATTAAGATTCAAACAACCAGATTCTGCCATGTTTTCCTTTAATAACACACTGAAACATTACAAAACTTATTAAAAGTAATATATATAAACTCAAAGTAAAAGTAACGAACATTGATTCAAGTATGGAACATTATAAAAGAACATGAATTAAAAGTAATAAACAATTATTAACATTTTTTAACAAGATGTTGTACTTTAAAGAGTATTTTTGTGTGGCATAATTTAATTCAGAATAAAAATATCATTAAAATTTGGACAGTTTAGGCCATATTTTACGCTTAGATCACAACTAAATAACTAATAATATAATAATATTTGTAATTTCACTACAGTTTATAACTTAAGGTTTCCCTTCATAAAATTGTATGCGAATTTTATTAGCAATATCATAAGGGAACGGTCGTAAATAAAGTCATAAGTTAAGGGAATTGTTTTCGTCAAATTTACAAGACCACGCGTTTTGAAAAGGCTTTGGGTCACTCAGCAGAATATAATATCACGACGTCAAATCATATTCTAACCACTGACCTTCAACAATAATAGTCCTATATGTTTTAGGCGTGATCTCTGATTTTGTCATAAAGTTACAAACATTTTATTACTTCCATGGTTTCAGTAAGTTTCTTCCTGGAAGACGTAAAAGAGGCCGCCCAAAAACAACCTGGCGACGTTCTGTGGAGAGTGAGGCAAAGTTGTGGGGATGGAGTGGGAAGATCTCGCAGCCGCTCTGCCCAAGATCGAGTCAGATGGAGAAATCTTCTCAAAGCTTTGTCCCTGCTGAGGGACGTCAGGATGGATGTATGTATGTATGTATGGTTTCAGTATGCCAAACATGTTAGTGTGTGTGAATGAAAAGTAGTGAGTACAGTACAACAGTAGTTGTCATCAAAAGTTCTAGTCAAGTCGCTTATAAAAACTTAAAAATAAATCTGACAATAAGTTTTCTCGTTTACATCGTAAAGTCGCTCTTAATAAAAATAATTGTTATGTGTAATAATAATTGTTATGTCACTCTACAAGCCTACACTATTGCACTATACACCGTTATTGTAAGTTAATTAATTCATACAACATTACTGTAGATTTAAACTTTGTTAAATATAACAATATCTTTGGTTGTACTTTGCGAAACGTCCAAAAAGACGAGATCATTTTCTTGGGGACATTCTTTAATGCTATAAAACATAGCAAGTCCCTCGGGACTGCCCAGAGGTCAGTGTCGACCACATCGTAAACTCTAGGACAAAAGGGTATCAGCTATTTTATAGAGTAAAGGAAAATATTCCTATAGTATATTTTGCCATTTTTTAAGACCTTCTCTGAAACTTTTGTTAATATTCCTTCTTTTGAAAAGCTTACGAACTTTATTTTAAAATTAAAATAAAAATGTCGAAAAAAGTAAATGTCATAAGATGTTGTGTCATTCATAAAAAAACGCAAGGATTGGTGAAAAATGCTAAAATAAAATGAAAGTAAACTAAATATCTTCAAATACAACTTGATATGGCAAAATATTAAACCATACTACTTACATAAACATAGATATTTTTGCATTACATATACTTCACAATGTCTGCGCCAAGCAAGCAACTCGGTAAGAAATCATAACCATAATATAACCTACTTTAAATGAAGCAGTATAGGCATTCATATTATTTTTACCCATCTACTGCGGAAGACAATTCTGTTTTAAAAAAACACATTTAACAATCAGTAAGTACATTGCATTACTAAAGACGCGAGTTACGATAGTTCTTAAAAAAAGGACGCACCCTAAGCATAGAAAATTATAGTTTCAGAAGACGATTCAAACAGCGAGAATTTCTTCGGAACTGACTCGGCTTCCTCCTCATCGTCTGAGTCAGGAGATAGCACAAATAATTTCGAATTTAGCGAACCTTTTGTATTGGAAATTCATGACATTAAGGAAGGCAATGCATTAGGCTACACAATGTCTTCAGCTGATGTTAAAAACGGGAATGTCAAGAGATTAAAAAAGAAGAAGAGGAAAATAAATGCTACTAGTGGTTCCACCAACACTGCTTCAGATATTGTAACACCGCAGCCTTCAAACACAGATACGGCTAACGAAGAGTTTTTTGATGCGCATGAAAGCTTGCATTCAATGCCAGGTAGAGAATATGCATATTTTCCTCTTCTTCTTTTTCAAGGGAATTTATTAGGGATGAAGGAATAAATAAATATATAAAATTACTTTATTTTATACGCAGTAACCGTTTCTAGCAAGCGATTATAAATATTATGTATAAACTTTTCAGAAAACAAGCCTAATACAGTTGACCCGAAAAACGCACCTGCGGAGATAGACAACTCACAAATGCCAAAAACTAAATCAATATCTGGACCTCAGAACCCTCAACTCGCGATCAACCCTGACGCATTGCACCCCAGCCCACCGCCGTACAAACAATCCTCTTTTATAAATCCTCCCGATGCAAGAAATCCAACTGTGAAAGAAAAGGCCTCAGAACCAGCTAATCCAAGCATGAAGAAGCCTTCAGTACCTGGGCTTGGAGCACAAAGGGGTATCACGATAACATCGATTAACCCTCAAACTGGCAACACCCAAGGAGTAGATCCAGCTGCGAAGGACCAAGCGCCGGGAACACAGCCCGTGCTGAAGAAGCCATCAGCAGTGGCTGGTCTGAAGACACAGGATCCGAACGCAAACCAAGTAACTCCACCGCAAACAGATGCAGAGAAGAAAATAGCTAGTGGATTGGTAACGTTGCTTTTAAAAAAATTTACGTAGGTATTCTTCAGCAGACGGTTTTTATGTTATTTGATCGAGAAAGTTATTGTTCACACCTTCATCATGCAGCATCATCTTATTGTTGACATGAATTTATCTTCTAAACCTGTTATTATTTGCTTAGATTTTGGTATTTACTTGCAGGCTCCACCGATGGTGCAATCGGGACAGCTTCCAAAAATGCCAGCCGACGATGCTCTGCAGCAAGCCGACAATGCCGTTAAGCCATCCAACCCGGGATTGGTAAGTTTCTAAAAAAACTATTTTATAATTAAACAAAAGAAAGCTGTTGTGTGTATTGTATAATTTATAAGTACACCGAAATTCCCGATTTACAGCCGTGGTCTGGAAGAGATCGCTTTTAGCCATAAGACCGCCTCGTGTGCATTTCTGTTATTTAAGTTATGTTTTACGGTGTGAATTACTAGCTGTAGTAGTAGTAGTGTTGTAGGGTAGTATTAAGTACCCATATTTAATCAAAATTGGAAAGCACACTCGGTAAGATGCTCATTTATTTTGTAATATTTGTATCGTATAAAGATATTTTTTTTTTGTTTCAGAAACTTCCGGAAAAGGAAACACCGAAATGATACATTTAATTAGTTTCAATTCTCTATAGAAATTCAGTAATTAAATTGATTATACAAATAAACTATAACACCAACCATAAAGTCGTATTACTGATATACAGGGTGATCCACGCCGTGGCATCCTCGACGCGGACGCCCAGGCACATAATGTTGAATTTTCAGAATGTTGAATTCACAAAAAGTTGGAATTCCATAATGTTGGATTCCAAAATGTTGGATTTGCAAAATGTTGAACTGTTAATCCCAAAATGTTGGATTTGCATAATCTTGAATGATACTACTTACAAACTATTTACTTGCATACTACCTTTAGCGGACGCGATGCCACAGAAAGGAGAAGGAGGTTTCGTGGTATCGTGAATCGGGTAGATAGATGAAAGCTTAGAGAAAGAACATGGCTGATACGGAATCGAAAAGAAATATTTTACTGTAAAGCCTCTAAAGCCGCGTACACACCGGGCCAACGAACGCCAACGAACGTTTTTCGTTGACCTTCGTTGCTGCAATCTGCCCTGTATTATGTATGAATAATATCCATCGTTGGGATCACCGTTGGCGTTCGTTGGCCCGGTGTGTACGCGGCTTAACACATAAAACGTAGTGTTCTTTTCTCTATGCACATAGAGTAAAAATAAATAATCTCAAGACAACTTGCCTCTAAAGATTTTTTTTTTTTTTTTTATAATCTTTATTAATTTTTAGGGATTTTGGTACACATATGCGACCATGTCAATCCCATCATAACTTAACCTTAGTAAACATTCAAAAACTTAACAAACATAATCTAATTTCTTCTTAATTCTAGACACTTTTTTACAAATTTATAAACTAACTGAGCATTAATCGAAGTGGGTTCAGCTATAATACTAAAAAATACACCCACATTAACATCACTACAATCTAATCCTAAGCTACTAAGTAGCACCCTTCTTTCGGAAGCGTTCCGAACACACTCCGTCAACAAATGTTGGACATCTTCTATTTTACCACATACCTCACAATTGGGTGATTCGACTTTTTTCATTAGATATCCAAACTTATTTAACGGAGCGTGTCCAGACCGCAAACGATGAGCTGTAATTATTTCAGCGCGACTTATCTTGCATAAACTGAACCAAGGCACACGAGGAGGCTGTGACTGAACAATTCTGTACCAAATGCCTTTATCTAACGATCTTTTATCAAAATATTCTTTCCACAAGTTGTAACAGTAAATTTTGAATTTTGGAACTACTTCTGTATAACTGGGTAACACATATATTTCTATTCCTTCTTCTACTGCAAGTTTAGCCAATCTATCAGCCTCCTCGTTACCCCTGAGTCCAATATGTGCTGGTATCCACTGCAAACAAATTCTTTTATCAGTAGTGTTGTGCAACTTATTGATCACTCTCAATACAGCATAAGCCAGCGGGACTCCTCTGTATCCAGAAGCACACCGCATAATATGTTGCAAGGCACTTTTGCTATCACTTAAAACTACAATCTTATTATATTCTAATGTATCAGCATACAATACTGCCTCTAAAATTGCTAACAATTCAGCCGTCATAATACTAACAGACTTATTCATTTTACATAGGACCTTTTTATTCAAAACAGGATCCCAAAAAGCCGCCCCCATTCCTTTATCACTACGCGAACCGTCAGTATATAACTTATGCCATCCTGTGTATTTGGTATTTAAATCCAGCAATGTTTGGTTTTTTAAAATATGAAGGTTGTATTGATCTTTTGCTTTCTTGACTGACTCTAATTTATCTAGAATGACATTCTCAGTTTCAATATTTGAAAGCCAAGTATTGAACGAAAACATTTCTAGTGGATAAGATGAATGGATGTGTTCACTTTTAATTTCTTCATACAATAAAGGCAATAAGGGCTTCTTTTTGTTCATCCAATACCTATTAAGGCATAGATTTTGAAGTTTCTCTATTACATCATTATTTCCATTTTTAGACCATGACCTAGTTTTCAAACAGTACTTATACCCTAAGAATCGTCTTCTTAAGTGTAGAGGAGGTATACACAATTCACATTCCATCACATGTATTGGACTACTTCTAATAAAACCCCCTACTACCCGCATGGCCTGATTTTGCACTCTTTCTATTTTTCCTAAATGAGTCTGAGCACAATTGTCATAAAGGTAAGATCCGTAGTCAATTCGGCTTCTTATTAAGGAAATATACAATCTGCGTAAATGTATAGGGTGAACACCCCAACCCGATCCTGCTAAAACTTTCAGTAAATTTATAAATTTTGTAGTTTTTTCACAAATTTCGTTGAGGTGTTTACCCCATCTTAAAGTATCGTCTAACCATATTCCTAAGGGTGGGTTGCATCAACATCCCGGTTATCGTAATAGTTAAGGTTAAACTTAGCAATGACAGAGTCGTTACAGTTAATATTTTACTGTAACGTGTTGCACCATCAAATCGTCGGTCATTGTTAATGTTATTAGGGTTGCTATTCGTTTGAGACATAATTATCCCCAAAGTTATTGTGGGAAACGTTTTTAAGTAAGGCAATACCAAATCTAGCTGTCGGACTGAAGCCGTCACAGAGTACATTGTAGCCGTCATTCTCTGTCAAAGCACTCAAAGTCAACATGTCATATGAACTAAGTCTGTTGTTCCTCCAAATATTGACCAAAAGATTATCATCAATAAAACCCGCGACAAAGTAGACTCTAATAAGCCTTTATTAAGAGCGGTGGTAGCTCTGTCGGGTAAGCGCCCGCTTCTCACGCCAGAGATGCGGGTCCGATCCCGGCGCTGACATGTACCAGTACCAATGAGTTCTTTTAACATAAGTACAATGTATACCATCGCTCTTACGGTGAGGAAAACATCGTGAGGAAACCTGCATATCTAGATTTAGCACATCTAGATATGTGAACCCATCAACCCGCAGTGTACCAGCGTGGTGGAGAAATGGTCCAAGCTTTGGAAGGCAGTTTAGACCTTGGGGATATGCACAAAGGTTCCATTCGAGAGAGCCAGGTGCAGGTACTTACACCCCCAGAGAATAGAATAGAATAGAAGCCTTTATTATTAATTATCTTATTAATTAATTCTTAACAAGTTGAAATAAAAACTAAAGATGTAATCTATTAAAATAATTATTTATTGACATCCTTCGATTATGCTCATCATTCCTGTTAACTGCATAGACAGGTTCCTCTTCTTCAGATGATGAATCATCATAAAAAACCTAGCTGGTGGTACAGCACAGGGTCTCTATTTTGTTTACATAATATATTATGCAGCTATGCCGTAGCCACAATAATGGGCTGCACTCTTCTTAGTTCTGTCCTTATTTTCATTGATATATTGCTGTATTTGAGTGATTGCAAAATTTCTGAAAACAAGGTTATTCAATTAAAGAGTTACCTAGGTTACTTTGATATTAGATTGCTGCGCTGGACCGGCAACCGGCAGGTAGCCGGTAGTGGCTGGATAAGGAGGGCCGAGGGCACAGTGTTGTTTCGCTCCTTGGAAGAGCCCATGGCTAGAAGTGGACGCTTATTTGGTGGTGAAGATGATCATTACACCTACAACATAATAATAGGTGCACTTACTTCGTCGTTGGAGGCAGTAAGAAAGGTTCTAGTTTTAAAGCCAACACACGAGCCACATTTTTGAGACCTGGAACCTGCGAATCTATCAGTTCTCTGAAAGTACACCTTTCTCTTCATATTTCGTAAGTTCCGTACTTACTCCACCTCAATCTCAATTTCTGAGGAACTTGTTTCAAGCACTATTTCACGTAGAAGCGACATGATAAGAATTATTGAATATTAATATTTGTACGTAATACTGTTACTTTGAGGTTATACAACGGGTTTGACAGCTACCTGACTTTAACTTTAACAGTAACCGGCCAACATGGGGTGGTTATGGTTATCGTTAAAGTTATGACGTCATTTTAACCATAGTTGAATGGTGCAACCAATTTTTCGCTTAACCAATGCTTTGACAGACGATGTGACGTTTGTAATAGTTAAAGTTAAATGGTGCAACGCAACCTAAGTATTTAACAACATGGACAAGATCTAGTGAATGACCGTCTACCTCTAAATATATTTGCTGACGTCGTCGTCCTCTACTAAAGATACATATTTTACATTTTGTAGGGGCCAATCTTAAACCTAATTCATCTAAAAGTGCCTCCATAGTATTTAGAGCAATTTGTAGGGAATTACTGCTGTCGGTTAACAAATTACATCTTTTAAAAATAACAAAATCATCAGCATATTGTGTTATATAAACATTGTTAATTAGCTTACAAATTTTGTATGTAGCAATGTTAAACAACAAAGGGGATATAGGATCTCCCTGAGCTATACCTCTACTAGCCCATCGCATTATTATAGTATTATCATTTTTATTATCCTGTTTAATCTGTAAATGTCTTTCGTGTAAGAATTCCCAAATATATGTACAAATTTTGTTTCCCACATTAATTTCTTCTAAAATTTTAACCAATTTTTCTAATAGTATGTTATTGTAAGCGTTCTCAATATCTAAAAAACAAGCCACAGTCGGCACATTTTCCGAAAAACCTATTTGTATATGTGTAATTAACGCAACTAAACAATCCAAACATGATCTGGATTTTCTAAAACCAGATGAATTAGGCGACAGTATTTTATTATTTTCTACAAACCACTCAAGCCGTTTGCCTAACATATCATGGAAAATTTTACAAACACATGAAATTAAAGATATTGGTCTTAGCTTAGGTGGTCCACTATTTACTACAGGGCCAGACTTAGGGATAGGTATTACATCAATATTGCGCCACTGAATAGGAATATAGCCAGAATCAAAAATCATGTTATAAATTTTCAGTAACAGTTTTTTACCAGAAAAAGGCAAATGATATATCATAGAATACGTAATCTCATCATTACCTGGTGCAGTGTCTTTTTTCTTTTTATTTATACTACAATGCAGTTCTTGTATTTGGAATTCTTGTTCCAGAGAAGTGTTTGTCGAACAAAATGCAGGATGTGATGGCGTAACATAATCTCTAAAGATGTTGTTATTATTTTAAGGTATGGTTACTTATTTTGAGAAAAAATAATACAAAGATTATTTTACGGCTGATGTCACAAGCATGTCACAATCACAATAATTTTATCATAGACTAGAACAGACTAGAATGCTGATTTTCTTTAACTTTTCAAACTTATTGTTATTTTCTCTATGTAGTCTTTCAAAAATACCATAATATAAGGTTTATTTTTATTATTAACAATCTGAAGTCTCATATGAGACTTTTAAAAATCTATTGTATACCTAAATAAAAAAGACCGCGAACAGCTATGTACATAACCTGAACATAATGTTTTAATACATATTTTTTATTAAAATATAAGCGTGGTAAGTATATAGTGCGTATCTATAACAACCAAATGCAAAACCATTACAATTTATCATTTCCACCAGTACCTTTGATAACAAATAGGTATAAATTCAAGCAATACTTATAATGTTATGATAATCTATTGTCTGGGATTCTTTAGGCCCATTTCATACCCACAGAAGTCATTTGTTGAGTTAAACAATAACAACTCCCAGTAATGGATTCAAAGGCGCTGCGCAGCAAAAATATTAACAATAAAAACAAGAAGGCTTCGTCTAAACAGAAAACTAATAAAAAGAAGAAATGCGATGGTAAAACATTTACAAAGTAACTAGGTTCACCTTGCTCAAAACCTGTGTTGTATGGCACAGGGTTCGTTATTCTAGCTTTACGCCAAAAAACTACTATATTTACTTGTCGTAAATTTTCAGGGCCAACATGTTCTATGTTTTTATCTGAACTTACAAAAAAATTGCATATGAAGAAGAAAAATGAAGAAGAGAGGCCTAAAAATATAGTTCGTAAGTATTTCATACTACCTATCACATCACCAATGAAATACGTACTAACATCGTAAAGGCTGTTGCAATCAAAGTAATATTGTAAGCCGAAAGGCTGTTGAGCTCGTCATTATAAACAACTTTAAAAAAAATTGTATTTCGTAAAAAAATTACTCCTTTACTAAATTCACGTGATTTTCAATAAAAATGGAATAAACAAACAATTTCAGATACCATAATAGACAGCATAAGCCATGCGTTGCCGGTAAAATTTTCAAGGACTTCACCGCCAAAACAGGACTCTCCATTGCAAATAGATGCAATACAGGACCTGGCTCCAGAGTTACTGCCCACCGATGCAATGGAAGTGGACCTAAACACACCACCCGAAGTACCACCTCCAGAAAAAAATATTAATGTCATTCAAGAGGTAAACCAACTTTATAGTTCAGTAGAAATTATATTTCAGTACATCGACATCTTGATATTATCCTAGTGAAATAACTTTTCAGCACACTTACAAACCGCTTGCTAAAAAGACACCAATAGACACCGAGCTCAAAGGAGTGGGTTTAAAACCGGGCATTGTCAAGGCATCTCGAATACCATTGAAAACTATTGACCTTAACCTTAAAAATCTGAAGCCATTAGAACAACCTAAACCGGTGGTACGCAAAGAGGACGCGTCAGTCAACACTGCGGTGGATCGCGATGTCGCCAGTGAGCTGGCAAGACATGTGACGACTTTGCGTAAAATATCCTTGATTGCCGAAGAATTTAACCAGAAAACAGGTAAGATACCTCTTCTTGCTGTGTGAGATATGCTGCCAGTTTCGTAACTGAAAACTTTAAATAAAGCACAACAGCTTATGTTGCAGCCCTGTGATTGGCTGAATTATGGATCAGTGTGACTTAAGTTTATGCTTACAACGTAGATTTACTAAAATGAAAGTTTGGGCCTATATTATTGTGGATCCGGGGCATGTCATTGCATTATTAAAAGTAGCTCTGTCACGGTAGCGCTCCGATACAGTTTGTTATAAAGTTACAGTCCTATATTATGTTTGAGTTAAAAGATACGGAGTGAATAAATCTTGAAATTTCAGCCAGAAATCTGAAAGAAATTGTTGACAGCGTCCAAGAGGATTTGCTCAGAAAACTGAATGAAGCACAAGCTGAAGAAAATGCCTCTTTTTAATGCAATAAGTATCTTTGGTATTTGATAGAAGAAAAATATTTTGATTACTTTATCAATTTGAGGTTGTCAAAATGAATTACAACAAAATTCTCAGTGCCAGTAAATAAAGTTGCAATACATCCCAGTTTTAACTGTTTTATTTAAATGTGATTTATATAAATTCAAACATATGAAATTAACAGGCGGATAACATGAAAAATCTGTGTTTTGATAACCCATCTTGAAAAATCGTGGATGTTGGTAAGTTAGATTCAGATATTTTTTATTTGTACACAAAGCAGGACATAATTTAAGTACTTCTTACAGATCCCATTCTAATATAATAGTAGGCTACCAAAGGTGGTATTATCACAAAAGCGATTTCTACCAGACAAGAAAGGAAATATATTAACTTGTTACCTACTTTTAATACTTATTATAGTTCCCGTAATGGGTACTTTGTTTCAGTTTTCATTCGGCTATAAGCTTCAGATGTACACCATACAAGAATTGGGGAACCAATCCACACATAATTTTTGAGACGAGTTTTATCCATAATAGCATACTTTTTGAAACGCATTTATATTTTTGTAAGCATGTTCATAATTAATAGTTTTTCGCGGTAGATAATATTGAATACTAATTGAATTACTTAATAATAATGATCTACAGCTCTCTTTATTCTAAAACCTTATGCAAACAAGAAATTTCCTTTGTTTTAAAATGAAACAGTGAAGTTATAAAATAAATCCTAGATTGGTATGGACACATAAAACCAGAGTTCAAACTAGTCTTGTAAAAATTTATTGCAGTTTTATTCTCAATGGATGAAAGCAAACACAGTTTAGGGGAATCCACTACAGGCGACAAAATAAATGAACACAATGACTCCAAACAGTTCGACAAAGTTATGGAGGAACGAATAGAAAATGGTTTGTATTTAGAATAACATTGCATGTTAATATCGAGGTATCCTGGGATGGGTTTTGAATTGAATTGTTATGAAATTGATTTGCACGTGATTCTTACTTACTCTCACTTGCAGTTCCACAAGAACACAGGAAGAAGCGATTACAGGGAAGCAAATTACCAGTATTTTATAGCTCAAATTCTTCTGTTGATCATTCAGGTATGTTAATATTACGGAGTCTAGAGAATAGTTTTGAATACCTACTTAACATTAAAGAAGCCGAAAAACGCCGATACGACTCGCAACCTATCACGTGAAATGTACAGCGAAAAGCGGGTGGCTCGCTTGTCCTACTGGGGAGATTATAGTCGTGAGCTGAATGCCGAATGTATAAGCTTTAATATATAAGCTTTTTGTGATAATAATTAAATATTTTATATTATACTTTTAATTTAAGGCCACACTTTGGGGGCAAACAAAAAAAAAAGAAAAAGCATAGAAGACGCGCGTGAGTTATGTTTGCTGTTTATTACCATGTACCATGTTACCACTCTTAAATTTTTCGCATACTCCATAGGTTTATAAAGATTACAATTAAAAATCAATTTGGCCTTTCTGTATAAGTTCAAAGTCTAAGTTTTGGTTAAGTAAATTATGTACAAAATGTGTATTTTAATGTTAAAGCTAATTTGTAAATTAATATTGTATACCTTTCAGATTTAGGTAAAAAGACAAAGCCAACTCGTATACCGCGTCCAAAAAAGTGTATAACACGAAAATCATCGATACATTCCTTACAAAAACATGTTGAAGAGGCTGAGAAAAACGTGGTGCGAGTCCATCGACTCTGTCTGTGCTCGGGTAAGTGTGTTTTGTTCACGAAAGCATTACTCTAAATGTAAACAAACTATTCAAATAAATTACACTTATTCATGGCTAAAACGTGTCACTCTTATGTAATACACAGGGTTTTGGAATCGTTGTTTGTTGCCGTTTTGTTTACTTTTCTGTGATACTTCCGTGAGAATTTAAGTCGCTTTTTTTCTTTCACATATACTTAACTACATAACAACTGTACATAGAAGACGGCCGCCCATACAATTCTTGGCCTATCGGTTTGGCGAAAGGTAATTCAAATATTATGTATAGAAAAATATAGATAGGTACTACTTACAAAAATATTGGAATAGCTCCATTATTAGCCTGATAGAAAACGTATCTTGACTGCAAGCATAGCTGTTGCTGTTGACGATTAAAAATATCCATAAAGTACGTGCACACACTGCACACATACTATTTCAGATTATATTCTTTTAACGATATAATAAACCTACATATTTGAATATAATATTATCTTCTTTCTACAGTATAATTAATCTAGATATTTTAATTGAAACCTCCAGAGCCAACCAGCTCGCGGCCGATCCCCAACATCACCAGCACTTACAGAAGAACAATAGCGAGCGAACAAATTAATGGTAAATTGTATATTCCTGACGTTGAATGATAATTATCAGATATTGTAATTATCAAATTATTTACAGATAATACCTAAATACTTTTGTGCAAAGTACAGCCATGTTAATTAGTTACATACCTTATGTGGTGTTAATATTTGTAGACAATGTAACTGTAAGATGATGAGATGTAACTGGCTTATCCCGGATAAAAAAATATTTCCAAAATAGAAAGATAGGATGCCGGAACTTTTCTGACATAATGTTTTCTAAGGTTGTCCAGAGCCAAGGTGTACCGATCATGCTTAGACGCGAGAGCATTATGTTAATAAGTACAATAATGAAACCTTGTTTTGTGTTTCTGGTAGATTGGTTGCGGGAAAATGTAAGCAATCCGAACATGGTGCCACGTGGAGCCACCAACTCAGCTCATAGCTACATTGATGACACTAATTTGGGCAGTACAGGTAAGTTAAAAGATTTTCAATAATGACTATTTATGTAAACCTTTTTTAAAATGTACACAAAAAAATAATATTGAACAATATATTTTATGTAGGTGCCCCAGAATATTACTTGGATGTAAAAACAATTAACTCAAAATTACTCCACAAATGTGCTAAAAAACAGAAAACTAATACCACAAGAGAAAATGAAGTGGAACCAATACGACAAGGTAAATGGATGGTAGAGAGAATTCGTATTTTTTACGACAATTTGATCCAATTTATTAATATGAAATGTTTTCAGACCAAGACCTCGAAACTAAAACCGCAGAAAATACCAAAAATATCAATGAAAAGAAAGCGTCGATTGAAACGGTGCCCTCAGAGGTTGAACAAAATACTACCGACTTCGAAAGAGATGGCAAGCATTACATTATAGTCATATTTTTTTTATTGTATTTTTTATATATTTTTCAATAGATGTACTGTACAGCACTGTATGCAAAGTTCAAGTGGACTCTACCAACAAAATTTATAAGCAGTTATTCTCAAAATCATCACAAACTGAACATTATTTGAGTAAGTAGATATCTGTGGCTTGAGCCCAGGAATAACAGTGGCGTGCTTTGGGAGAGCCCTATGGACTGCTATATTATGCTGATGACAATGACGTTGATTAGTAGGTATCGGAAAATTTCGATCTATTGATCTAATCGATATTTTTTGCAGGTCACGTGATAGACGTGGTAGGCAGCAGCTGGACCGAGACCGGCATCGAGAACCGCGAGGACGATCTCACTGAGAAGCCGAGTGACTACTCTGATTGCTATCAACAACGTATGTTAGATCAATAATTATTTTTTCAAACACCATTTAAAATTTGAACGAAATTGCGTTGAAATATCTAAAATTTGCCTAGGAAATCATAAAATAAGATATTATTAATTTTATTAAAAAAAACGTTTGTAAGCATTTAGAATATAAGTACCTACTCGACAGTTGATACTTTTGATAAACTTGATTATGAGATGCAGCGCTGTGATTGCCTAAATTGCCATTGAAGTTCATACTTAGGCTTATGTCTAGTAGTATGTGATTATATTTATTAATATTACAATTTTCAGGGTATGAGACCCCGATTACTGCATTTATGGCCGAAACATGCAACACTTCCATTAAAAATAATGTTTCCCACGAAAGATCTAACTATTCAGGTACAGTCGAAGTCATAACTTTCCAAAACAAAATACTTAGATTGAACGAACATAATATTTAGTAGGTACACTATGATTTCAAATCTGTAATATTCTTTTGCAGGCCAATCCCGTTTCTCAAAGTTCAAGTATAAATGCTGGTATTGTCGGCAAAATGGTAAGAAATTTGCCGTATTAGTGATCCACTATGCTCAATAATGTAGGTACTTACACATTAACAGGAAAGATTTTGAGGTTTTTATTTTATTTAGGAAATGGAGAAGGCAGCATATTCCGACGAAGAAACAATACAAGAGGTATCAATCGAAGGCGTTTCAATTTCAACTTCATGAAGGCTAGAACTGTATCGCATAATTGGATTAAACGTGAGCAATATTTGATGTTTTTTATTTTACTTTCTGCAAAATCTAACTAACTTTGTGGTTTTGTACTTACAATATTGTAATTTTCATAATTGTTTTTTTAGGTCGTCCTTTCTACAAAACGTTTAATCAGAAATCTGTGTGGAAAGAGATCGGATCACAGACGCCAGCGGCTTGCCTCCGTGATAGAAGTAAGTGAATTGCAGTCTACTTATTCACAGTCACGTTCACACCAAAACTTATACGTAGCACTCATCAAATAGCAAAGGATTTCGATCGATCTTATTGATAATGCGCAAATTACTGAAATCAGTGCCGTGGACCATTTGGTAGGAATCACTAATAGTTTTAGCCAATGTGCTATCTCAGACCACCTACGTAACTTCAGAATACATAAATACATTCTACATAAGTATATCAAAATTAGTTCAACTATACTTACATAAAAGACAAATGTACATTTTCAAAACACTCAATTATCTAATTAAAAGTTAGCCTTACAATTTATAAATTATTTTCTTAAATCCAGGTATAAATTGTTACATTCTCAATACGAAATCAAGAGTTTCAGCATACGTTGTCAAGAAGGCCAGTCCTGTTATAAGTGCTGCGATATCACTAGGTGATCCACAATCTTTGGGTAAGACAAGTATAAAAGTATCACAACGTATATGAAGCCCCTGTTTCACAATGTCTGATTAGTCGCTACCTGTCGGATAAAATACATGCTGTCACTGTCTAAAAAATAATAACAGAGAGTGACAGCATGTATTTTATCCGTCAGGTAGCCACTAACCAGACATTGTGAAACAGACCCTAAAAGTATACCTTCACATAATAATTATTAATTCCGTAACTAAACTAACCTTAAATAATTAAGTATAATATCTGTATGTTGTTATTTTTATCCTTCTGACAGTTTCATCTAACGAAACATTAGATTCGAATATGAATAACGCAACTGAAATAATATTAAGCGATGAGACATCGAAAAATATGGAAAGTTTACAACTTTCTACAAAATCACATAGCGATGAAATAGAACGGAACATTTCCAGTGACAATGAAGATAACTTAGTAAGATCTACCCATGAAGATTTCGAAGATATAACAACGGAAAACTTCTTGACATTAAGTAACCAAGAAATCACAACATCCTCTAACGAAAATTTAAAAATGAATGGCAGCCCAACGGCTTATTCAAAAAATACTAGCATTGATTTAGCCATCACTAATATTCCTCTATTTATTGAAAAACCTTTAGTCATACACAACAGTATGGAACAAACCAACAGTTCTCTAATAAATTCAACTCCATTAGCTCCTGATATTGTGCTACCTTTATGCCATGATATTTCTTGTAACAAAGTATTTTGTAAACCTTCCATGAGCAATGAGCCTATCAAAGCAGAAAACCCTCAACTGACTGTTGAGAAACATGAAATAGAACCCTACGATTCCACATTGGAAAAAGCAAATGAAGCAAATTTTTTGATAATTCCTGATTGTCGAAATAAGAGCATTACAGTAATTCCAGAAATAGCAGATAAATCAACAAACATGTTTGTAGAAGCAAATGATATGGAATTAAGGCCTTCAAAGTTTTCTTTTTCCTCTTCTTTTAAGTCCATTGCTGATGTTGAAACTAGTGTAACCACATTAAATGAAACTAATATGCATGTCATAACTAATACTAAAAATATAAATGTTCCATCTCATTTTAAGCTCAATAAAAGATCATTATTTTCTTCTACACTTCAAGTACTAAGTAATGAGGAAATAAAAAATAGAAAAGTTAAAAGAAAAGATAAAAAGACTAGATGTAAGCCAAAGAAAGAAAAAGTAGGCTTCAAAATGGATGATTCCGAAAAAAATCAAGATATTAAAACTCGTAACTCAAAACCAATACTAAATGAATCTTTTATTACTTCAGATAAAGATATAAACGCCGTCCCAATATTGGTAGATAAAATAACATACATAGAAAGCAGAGATTTACTAGTAACGACTACTCGAGAACAAAGTTCTAAAATAGTACCAACAGAAGACATGGGAAATAAAAGCATGAATGACAGTGACAAAAATATAACACTTTCTATCGACTTAAAATTATGTCATAGGAAAGATAACAAAAATGTGCATAAATTAAAAAACATTAGAAATTCTACTGTCAATTATCAACATCAAAGTAGTAACACGCCTTTATCAAGAAAACAACACTTTTCGTACGCTAATTCTTTAATCACATCAAATCAAGATCAAGTTCATTCAAGCAGAATTAATCCAATTAATACTTTGAAATATAACGATGATAAATTGAAACAGTCTGAAGAAACACCGAAGTCCAATCTTTTATCAGATTATAATAACCGTCATAATGAAATCAACCCTTTGAATGATGATAAGGAATCGTTATGTTTAAAGGATATTTACACATTTGCATCTACACATAGACTTAAAGCCAATAAGAAAAGAAGGAACAGGAGAGATATGACTGAACCGAACGCAACAGCCACTTTGTTTAGCTACCCTATTCCTGGTAGGTATTTATTATCAATACTTCTAAAAATCGTTTAGCCAATAACAGATTCTATAGAACTACTATTATACTAGCTAACTATTATACAGGGTGTTGCAAAAAGGGTATACTAAGCCGAAACCAGCATGTGCAGCATGTTATATCTAAGTCCGAAACTGCCTTTGCCCAGCAGTCGACACAGGCTATATTTTTTTTTTAATTAGGTATACCGCCCTCTAATTTCATATTTTTTCCCTGTAACTGATGGTTGCCTACAAGATATCGATCTTAGTGATACGCCTATTGTTCATTTTTTCTAGTATAAAAGTATTTTGTCTGTTCTGTTATTTTGGTGACCAATAACCGAACAGACAAAAAATACTACCGGTATTATATTCTTTCAGATTCAAAATATGTGGATAAACAGAATCAAAGTACTTCAGCGATGGTTGATAATAGTACATCAGGTGAGATTGAGATAGGAACAGACAAAAATATACAAGCATTGTTTTATGAAGCCCCCAGAGCTGTTATGATATTTTCTAGTAGCTACCTACCAGTAGTGTTACTGTTGCTACCGGTAGTTATCAGATACTAAATATATCATTAAATTTTATAGGAATGTTTAATGCAACCTTCGAGTCTGCAATTCAAACTAATGAAGAACCGAGAAAAAAGGAAACATGTATGAAACATTCTTTCAAATATCCCTTTTTTTATTTTAAATGTAATTAACAACTCGCTAACGACTATGATTTAATATTATTTCAGTAATTGAGATTCAAAAAGATAAACAGATACATGTTTCTGTTTTGGGTGAACCAAAAATTGTTGTAGTCGGTGTTAATCTTGCCGCAGCTCCTGGTAAACATAGTTTCATATTTTTATTCAATATAAAATAACATTTAATTTTATATTCAACAAAAAAACTAAATATCAAAGGAACTAAAATTCCTAAAAATATAACACTATTTTTCAGATCATCGTAAAAAGAGGTCTAAAATGACGGCTTGTAAGGCAACAGAACAATCTGTTACATCGTTTCATCAGAGTGAACGATCTGACGAAAGCTCCCGGAAATCATTTGAAGACTCCCGAAACCGGGAAGAGAACATATTAAAAGCTTTCGTGGAACCTACACCAGGGGAATCGATACAAATCCCAACAAAACTACAGAATGAGAATCTGAAAACGTATTCCAATGATGAATGTTATCTGCGTAAGTACGCTTTTAATTGGTTAAATGGTTGCAGTGTTGTGAATGTTATTTTAATTTATACCTATACACTTAATTAAATTAATTTAATTTAATTTATACACTTTAGCCCTGCTCATTTCAGCTGACAGAATATCTACATCGCCGGATTATCGTCTATCTTCATTCATGGATGAAAGCAGTTTTCAACACAAATTCACCCAAATGTTGTCATTCCCAAATACTGGATTTGGTTAGTTTAATCAAAATCAGTTTGAGTAACCTTGATAATTATGTACACAATAACTATAGCTGCTTTCATTTACAGCGGCATCTATATCCAATCGCGAGGGTCAGAAAGTTTCGGAAAAGATACCAAAATCAGTGATAAAAGCTGACCCGTTATTATTATGTCAAACGCATAAGAAACTTATAGTTTTACATTCGATAAACTTTACCATGAATCCTTTCACATCAACAAATAAGCCAAAACAAATCTCTGATGATCTAACAAATAATAAAGCTGAACCCATGACAGAGTCTATCAATAAAAATGTAAGATATCATACTAAACGAAAGTCAAATCGAATAGATTTGAAAAGATTTGATAAAAAAATCAAATTCGACAAACTCTTAGCTGCTAAGGTTGAACCTGATAAAATGTTTATTCCGTCAAAACTAGGAACCGATCCAATAGTCGCAAGGCTAAAAGCCACAAACAGGATTCGTAAGAATAAAATGGCATCACGCAGGGTTATGTTACGCAGTACCAAATTGCGTTCGGACCGAAAAAAACTTGCGCAATTATTTGGCAAACGAAGATCAGTGGTGGAGGTGGTAGCGGCGGCGGTGCCCCCCGCGGCCGGCGCGCCCACCGCCGTCGACGAGGAGGAGTGGGAGTTCGAGGAGGAAGAGGAAGAAGAGTGGCCTCACCCACCCTGGCTGCCTCACCCGGAACCAATATTCAAAACCAACGTTGAATTTCTCAACTCTTTCTTCACAACCCACAAAGCTGAGCTCATCCGGTTCGCTTTGAACAAATCGTTTATCGATCTCAGAACTCAGATGAAACGTATTCACCTGTACCAGCATAATTTGAAGGAGCTGAGCATCATGATGTCTGAGGGTGTGACTGAGCTGGAGGTGTTGAAGGAGCCGGAGAGTATAATTCCGTCAGCTGTGATGGGGTTTGGTCAGCCGGCCGTGCCGCCGCCACCGACGGGGCACCGCGGCTGCATTCAGCGCCAGAGGGCGCTGGAGACCAACCTGGACGCCGTCACCACCCTCTTCACTTGCGACCGCGCCGACACCTGCTCGTGCAACTCACACTCCAACCTCATCGGAAAACGGTTGATCCTAAATCTGGATTCTATGAACACCATGTTCACCAGCTGCAAGCCTAACCTCAAGGCGTGTGTGTGCGGCCCTCCCCCGGACAACAGGTACAAGCAGTGGCCGATCTACAGCCTGACTGAGATCAAAACTTACCGTGGGTTTGGAGATAAATTTGGCCTGAAGGAGGCGGCAGAAAGTTTGTCATCTGAAGATGAAGGTTTGTTAGTTTTCATTTATTCCGTGCAAATTATGACTATTAGTTAACTTTTAAGCATTTCTCGTGGCTAGGTAAGGGCTAAAATGTATAATGTAACAATGTAACTTACATTAAAATTTACAATATTCGAGAAATATATTTATGTGATCTTATGTCAGAAGTTTTTATTCAAATAATTAGGTATTTTACAAAAATAATGTATATATAAACCTACAAACCTTTGGTGTTTTTAAAGTAAATAATAAATATATTTCTATCCAACAGAGAGTGATACAGAATCATCGGATTCATCTTGTGATCTATGTTCAGAACCATCGGAACATAAAATTACAAATAAAGTAGATGATTCAGTGCCAAATAAAGAGCAAAAGATCAAAAAAAGAGTAACATACTGCTTGCCTGATGAAGATGAGAGCATAAATAATGAAAACGGTAAGAAATAAATAATTTTATTTTTAATGATACAATAAAGTATATATTAAATGATACAATACAGTATATGCCTAATAACACTACATAATAATTCAAGTTTGACCATAAATACAATACCTACCTAAGTTATTTTCTTTACAGAGACTCAAAATACTACGACCACCACAAGATATCAGCATAAAATAATTAAATCATTCCATAACGTGAAAAAGAAATCAAAAGAACAAAATATATGGGATATTCCCAACTTAAAGTTAAACCCCTTTCCAAGTTAGTAAGATCAGAATACTTACTTCTTTTTATACAATCACAAAACTTAATGGAACCTTATAAATAACTTACCATGTATTTTGTTTTATAGTTATTGAAGTCGAAACAATGTTCATGAAATCACTTCGGTCCCAGTTGACTAAGAAAAATTTCCAAGGTACCTAATTACTTTCTACTGCAAAACGATAAATATGTATTTCCTTCTTTCCTGTCTGGAAATCGAAGATCGTTGATAAAAGATACTAAACTAATGATGATAGGTGTGCACCTAATCTGACGTTTTGTCTACAGGTAGGCCCAGAATAAAACGGCTTCTTTACCCTGCTTGAATATTGTCAATTCCACGGCCAGGGTACGTAGGAACTTAGATTTTTTTATCACCAGATATTTAGTAACACTCTGATTACTTAGTTTTCCAGTCCATAAAGTGTAAGTTTACACTTAAGTTAACTTTGGTCTTGCTAATATTTTATAATAAGTAAGTATATTATTTAGTTACCAATGGATTTTATTCCACTCAGAAATAATTATTTATAAGTATCTTCAGTGTTTATCAGTCATCATGGTGCTACTTTAGTCAGTAATATTGGCAAATATTAATTTCGTTTATTGCAGAAACTGAACGGGAACGGGAGTGCTATTGTCGACAAAAATCAAAATCCGTTCAGTTCAACACTGCAGAGTGTACCCCGAGGATATTTTCAGGTACCTAAGAACTGTATTTACCCGTTTTATTTAGGTACTAATAATAATTGCAACTAGTTATATATTTTTTTAATCTCAAATAGTTAATATCTTTACATATAGGAACATAATACTTATATAAACTCAAATTAGCTCAATGCTATGAAATGGGTCTTTCATTTTCCATATACTATCTAGGTACTAATATACTTACTAAGACTCCTTTGCGGGGAAGGCAGGCAGCAAAACACGCTGCACCCACCTTTGACCAGACCATTTCAGCGGTAATAAGTATAGGGGTGGGCGATTTCATTTCATTTCGTTTCTTTTGATATTTCATGCACTTCCGACACTTGAGTCAAGGATGGTTTAGAAATCAGCAGACCAATATAGGTAATAACTACATGGAAAGTTTAATCAATGACCCTTTTGGCAGATATAAAAACGACTACAACTGCTGCCTTGACATCTCGGTGGTGTCTCCCGATCCCTCATGCTTGTCCTGTTGGTAATCCATGTAAGTCCTTTATTTTCATATATTTTATGTAAATTGGATCTAAATAGTCATGTATAACCTATTTCCATCTACTATCGCTTATTTACTAGCTCTAATTATAAGAAAATAAAGCTCTCGCGTCCTGACGATCGTGACTTCATGGTTCAGAAACGTGGACACAGACGGTCAGACTGGTCCACCGATATTTAGTCGCTCAGAAGGCTAATGGTATACACTATTGCGGTAGATACGAAAATTAAGAGATCAGATCATATTTTCACAATCATAATTTCTTCCAGATTGTACGTACCTGTACGGTGAGCCCCGATGTGTTGTGCATGAACCAAACTGTGATGTGACCATCCAGCGAATCCACATGGAGAGTGTGTCCACAGACAACTCACCCGTTGTGCAAGATAGCAGCTGCCGTAAGTTTAATAAATGTAATATAACACACGGTGCGGCTCGCCAGTTCTGTTTCTCGAACTTGGCCTGACACGCTAAGTCTGTCTAGATTCGCGTGTCTAGATAATATTAAGGACCGCACACGTAACATCGGTGGTACGCAATCCTCATAGGTAAGTATAAAATGGATAATGAACCTACTGCCTGGTGTTTCACTGGATCACAAGCTGAGTCAGCGCTTGCTTCGATGTCTGGTGGCAACGACTCCCAAGTGGACTTTAATGTCTGCAGTAACGTCTCTCTATAACCGCATAATAATTAAATTATTATGTCAATCCTTCACAGAATGCCGCCTACTGGTGCCAAGAAAGAAGCAGCCAATAAAGCAGCTGGTGGACAAGACAACGTACTGCGAGCAACGTCGCCGACGCGTTGCCAAGCTGCGGACGTCAGATGACTTGCTCAACCAAGTGCTGCCGGGAAGCTATGATGCGGTCGCCGTGACGAAGAAGTCTGTGGGGAAACCGGTTGTGAGCAATGCGTCTACGTCCACAGGTATGGGAAGATTGTTGATTTGATAATGTAGAGAAAGATATAACCTACCTAAGTAAGCACCTAGTTTGCTGTTGGTTAATTTATGAACTGAAAAAATATACGATAAGTGTACTTATAAAGTTAGCCAAAATCAAAACGCTCTGCACCCTGCCGATGCCGATGCACCAAGCGCAACATGTTCCATAGACGAATACAATCATAAAATTATTATCTTTATTCTGGGAATGCACTTTTAAAATTTTCACTGTCTTTCTGACATTTTGGATGTCAGTTGCATTTGAAAACAAATCGACTTGAGAAAATTTCTAAGTTTTTTCTTGCTTTATAATTCTTATTAGGTGCCGATAAATAGAAATCAATTTACCATTGTAAAAATGATCGATAACATTTGCGAAGGTGACATCTAACTTGATCTCTCTCGTGCATAACCTCACCAATTTGCTTCCAACATTTTCAACCTAACCTCCTCTTCCAGACAAGGGGACTTCAAAACCCAAGCCTCAACCAGACGTAGTGAAAATATCTGCAAACATGTCCAGTAGAGGGACGCAGCAAAAGTGCCACCAGTCTCACACAAACCGAAGCAACATCAAAAGGGCTGAGACTTCCAAGTGTTGTCAAACTGTTGAACTATGTCCCACCTATAGCAGTGTCGACCTGGCTCAAGATGAGGACAGGGAAACCCTGCGGTCTGTGTATTGTCTGTTGTCCGCCATTGATGGAAGAGTCCGACGAATGAACAACACTCTGCACTTACGGTTATAGGGTTTTTTTTATCTTTGTTTTTCATGTTTTATTTATACGCATTTAGGTTCGACTGTTGGTGTTTGGGTATACTCGTCGTCCATGGTACTGGGTTCTCTTGTCTAAGGGGTTCTCCCACGCTTTGAGTGTTTGTGGTTATTTAAACCGAGTGTCCATTACTGATACAGTTGTACCTAAATTCGGAGTGTAAATTTTACCTAAGTAGATTTATCTTGTACCTAACTAACGATATTATTATTATGATTTTTCACTGGTAGCTCTGCAATGTCCTTTAGACAAGGTAATATCAAGATTTTTAGTCCTGTAATGTTCATGTGTAGGTTTTACCTTTATTACCTAAATGCCGGTTCTATATTTTAAATTTTATAGGAATTTACACAATAAAAAGTTTTGTTATTGCATTTCCACTTGTTTATTTTCAGTATAATAGTTATAGGTAAAATTTATTTTATTTTCAGTTACCTTTCTTTACAATACATGGAATGTACCCTACACAAGGTATTTACAGGATTCAACGTAGATAGATGAAAATTTAGCAGGTAATGTTTTTAACATAATTAAGGTTGACTTGTGTGTCTTCACTTGCATCATAAAGATATTACATATAAATAAATTCATAGCATAAGTAGTAAGTACCTACACCTCCACCTTCATAAACTATAACATCAGCTTAATTATACCTACAGGATGTTGCAAAAGTGCTATAGTAAGCCGAAAGAAGAAATACTGAATGGTTCAGCTCTCAACACTTATCTCACGTGAACAACTAACCAAAAGATCTAAGTACGGTGGCCTGCGCCTAAAAGTATACAAGCGGGGTTTTTAAAATAGCGATCTCAAGCTCACATGCTGCACAAGCACATCCACATAAACACCACTGCTACACGCATCACACACAACACGTCCCCGGATTTATAACAGATGTAGCTGGTCCCTTCATCATCAGGGATCGCTATTTTAAAAACTCCGCCTGTATACTTTTAGGCGCAGGCGTACGTGATTTTTCCAACTTCATTGAAGATAAGTTTTTTTGAACCACGTAAATATGAATATGAGTATGAAATGTGAAATATGAGTCACCCGCTCTCGGCTTACAATACCACTTTCATAACACTACTCAAAAATAAAAACAATTTAACTAGGTACTTACTTACAAGTATCACAATAACAAATAAAAATATAAAATATAATTACTCAGTCAAAAATATTGTAAAAAGTATAAGGATTGACTCAATGTTGACCAGACCACTTTTTCCTCATGGTAATAATAATTTATGATTTATGCCGTTTCCAACGATTTCTTCAGTAGCCCGCATAAATTTTCTGTACAAAGTTTTATCATAGTTACAATAGTGGCGCCAATATAACATGAATGTTCCTTGACATTAAGGAAAATAAAATTAAAGATGGTCCATAGTCTTAACTTTTATCAATCTTACACATCAGCCTTTACACAAAATACCCGACTGTAGGTCCTAGACTCATCTCTTTAAAGTGCTTGGACCAATTGGTCTTCGTAATACTTACAAAAATCCCTGTTTTGAACCCTTATCCATCTATTACATATATATTTCATTTTTCCAATCATTAAAAAACAATTTATAAGACTTAGGTAATAATTAGTGTAAATTATACAATACAACAAAAATGGACCAAACTAAGAAAGTTATAGTTAGTCAATCTGACTGATTTTGTTATTTCTAGAGTAAAACGGTAGACTATACATTTGATACATTAAAATCGAAGTGATCATTTGAAATTTTAGCACTTTAGATTATTTTTTAAGTTACGAAATAAAATTGCCACAGACATGATCTATGTTCGTATTTGATGGGTAGAAATTGAGCTACATCGAACATACTTTGCTATATCTACAGTAATATAAACAGGAATGAGAACCATGAATAACAAACGCTTACACGACACTTAATGGACAACATTTCATTTTCTTTACCCTATATTTTTATTAGCTATTCGGAAAGTTTTTAAAAAATTAGAGGACCCGTATTTTTTTATTTTGTATATACATGAATTTTTGCATGTTATTTTTAACTTTAAAGTTAATTATTTTAAAACCGGAAGTGACGTCACATATTAGGCTCAATTTTTATTTTTGTCTATTGCCATAGTCTCGAAAAAAAACATAAATGACACTGACAAGTGACATTTAAACTTTGTTTACATACCAACCAACAAATGGGTCATTTTCAAATGACTTTGATATTTCTGATGATACTAAAGTACTTATCATGTAAAAAAATAAGCAGAAGCATTTTTCAGAAGCATTTTTTCAGCTGTGTAGGCGGTGGCATGCTCTGGGACATATTATATAGCGGTCATCTCTTAATAAGTACTAACCATTTTATATGATAAATAAAAAAAATAGTCAGAAAGTGTCAGAACAGAATTTATGAAAATGACCCAAATAAACAACAACGTCACGATAAAACGTCAACGTCAATCATAAATGAAGTGACAGTTATTTTGTTTTTAAATCTGTAGGCTTTGATCATCAAAATGCATCGCACCTGATGCATGACGTCATCAGCACTTTTTTACTATTTTATGATTTTCTCGAAAATGATACATCCAAAAAACACAAAAACATTTTTTTTGTGGCCTTTAGAGCTAAATCTCCAAATGGTTTTCGATTTATAGCAGCTTTAGTTTTTTGAAATGTTGTCCATTACGAGTAATACAATAAACTCTTTAAAAATTACTTATTATTGACACTGTTCCGATCACTAAGTTCCGTTAGTTCTTGGAAATCCCATTTGGCACAGTATTTATTGGCACAGCCGTTTATTTCCACTTTTTTCTTACTAATCTCAAGCTCTCAGTCTCCTTCTGAAAATAAAAGAAACCAAAATAAGACAAAAAGAAAATGTGTTACTTTTGGGGTTACCAGAAGAACCGATACACGGTAACTGAAAGTACACGACAGGGCCTCTGAATCCATTGTAAATTAAAAAATGCATTTAGTTATCACTGCTCGCGCGGTGTCAAACCTCCCTGTGATGGTCTCCAATGGCTCGCAGCGGCGCTGTGCAATCCATGTCCTTTTTTTACATACAAAGTGGCGCCTCTAGCGGAAACTTTAGGGACTAAGTGAGCGAGCGCGGGGTGAAGACGAAGAAATTTGCGCTTTAGAGCGTGCAACAATCTCTTACATACAAAGTGGTGCCTCCAGCGGCAACTTTCGGAACTAAATTTCAAAATGGCGTCTTCACGTTTGACAACAATCGCCGTATCCACCTGTTAAGTGAGCGAGCGCGGGGTGAAGACGTGCACGAGCGAGTCCCAGCCGCAGTCGGCGAGCTGGTGCGGCCGCAGCGGGCTCCAGTCCAGCCCGTACGTGAACTCGCTGTGGTGGCGGATGGTTTCTAGAGGCTCGCAACCGCGTTTTAGGTCCCATATCCTGGGGGTAGTGAGGTTTGGTTAGCAGTTAGAAAATTTGCCTAAAAGTGGGACGCACTTGGTTGAAAGCCTTGTTTTTTATGTGTTGTTGTGTTTAATCGCCTTATAAATGAGGCTTGGCTGAATCTTACACAGCTAGGTACTATGGAACTGGTATAACGCGCTAAGATAAAGAAACAATAATGAAAATGAAGGAAAGAGAATAATAGAGACAGTCCGTCATTCCTATTCGTCCGTTTATCATTTTAGTATTGCTTCTATATAACTGTGTTTTAAGCTTATAGATAAATAGAAACGGATGATGACAAATGGATTACCTCGTGGTGAAGTCGTAAGATACAGCCGCTATCACTGAAGGAGCGTGTGGAGAGAACTGTACCCGTCTGACCGCACACTCGCAACCTGAAACAGAAGTACAATACGGTTTACTACAAATACTGTCTGCGTTTACTTAAAGAGTTGGACCCCAGAGAAAGTTTTTTACTTCTTAAAATAATAAAACTAAAGCTAACTCCATCTTTTATTAAAATAAGACAACAACTTCTAACACTTGTTAAGCGATGGCAACACAAACTCTAAGTACTTCATCATTCCACCAATAGATGGCGTAATTTGAGAAAATGTTACTTTTAATATGTGCTAGGGTAGCATTTAAATTTTTCGTAAGTAGACATCATGAAAGAAGAAAATGACGGCACACCAATGGAATCTTGCGGTTATGACTCATTCCATCTCCAGTATTGAAGAGGCCTATGTTCTGCAGTGCATTATTACGGGCTGTGCGTTTTCGTTCACCCCCACACAGAATAGAATATAATACCGACTATACTGTATTCATTCTTATTTGGCGAAAAGGGTAAACAATCTTTGTGTGTCTTTTTGATTAAAATACTATTAAACAAATAAACTACGGCCAAAATAAATGGTTTAATTACGAAATCAATCATTTTTGCTTGTAAGTATTTCATTTATCATTAAGTTTTAATTTATAATTTAGTTTTTAAATTAATTCAAATAAAAAGACACTCAAAGATTGCTCAAAATCTAAGACAAGTAAGAAAAAAAATACATTATAGAAGTGCAATATTACCTTTGAGTGTGAACATGGGCGAGGTGAGGCGGCGCAGGTCCCAGCCGCGGACGAGCCCGTCCGAGCCCGCCGTGGCCAGAGCGTGCGACTCCGTGCGGCTCCAGTCACATGACAGCACCTGTCAGTGGAAATTGACGTTAGTTTCAAATAAAACTTAGTAATACTGAGGTACTGATACGTTATTATGTAGAATAGTAAAGTCACGTGACCAAAAATTTTCTATGGAAAATGAATATTTTTTTTCGCGAATTTTGAAATTCTGATTTCAGTTTCGGGCTTAGATATACCATGCTGCACATGCTGATTTCGGCTTAGTATACCCTTTTTGCAACACCCTATATTTGCGGCCAAGGCAAATGTTCGCTCTTCTCCTATTGCCATTAGCCATTTTTATATTGTTTCTTTATCTGTAAATAAATCTACAGGGTGTTAACTTGATTGCGTTGGAGCGGGAAATGGTAGATACAGCTGATGATACTGAACACGATAAGACATTAAAAAAGGTATTTTATTTGCTTTAAGCTGACCAACATAAAACAGTTTTATTTAGTACATTTTAAAATTTCATAGTCACCCTATTCATGTTTAGGTACGTTTGACAGAATGACCATGAACTTGAAAGCCAAGGTCAAGGCCAAAAAATTCAAAGCCAAGGTCAATAAAAAAGTATGCGTGCATCAGCACCACACTTGGAGCCACATCGTCAAGGTACCTACCGAGATTTTGGGTACTCAAAGTACCTAATCCATTGAAGACATTTCATTTTACTCCATAAGTATCACTTTATTGATACACAATTATCTTTTATGAATACAGAACAGTTTCATTTTATGCTTCATAACATAGGTCACACGTATTCACAGCACAGCATAACATAAAACGAGATGAGGAACAAGGCTTGGTAATCAAAAGATAGAATTGTAGGTACCTTTTCCCTTTTAGGTAATAATTGTAAAAAATGATTGTAAACAAGTAAACAACAATGACTGACTGACAGACAAGATCCACAGAGAAGGTAATGACTATCATAAATACTCGATGGTTATGATACGCGAGATTGTTATTATTCTACTGGTATTCAAAGTGAGGCCATACTTATTATGAGGATTTCCGTACTATTCGGCATCAAAGACGTCTCAATCGCAAGTACACAACACAAATCGAGATGAGCGAGTGTAAGTAAACCAATTCGTCATTGAAGTAGACCCTGTTATCATCCTGTTATGCATTGTGGTCTTTTATCTTTAGCTGCGTACAGACCGGCCAAACGAACGCCAACGAACGGGTTTTGTTGACCTTCGTTGCTCAATCTGCCCCTGTATTATGTATGATAAATGTCCATCGGTGGGCGTTCGTTGGGCCGGTCTGTACGCACCTTTAGGTAATAAAAGCAAAATAAAACGTGGTGAGTATCAAGGGTGAATACTAACCGCTTACCTTATTCTGAGTAAAAAGGTTTAATTATTGTTCTGAGCTCCTAGAAAGTCATAAATTATATTCTGTACGATCTATCAAACTTTATGCACATCAGCTGTTTAATTGTTGATTAGTATGTCATTAATTACCATGAATAATTTCAATTTTATTTAATAATTGTTATTACCTACTGTGTAATTAATTACAATCATAGTTACATCAAATAAATTATGAAAAAAGAAGTTGATAACAAATTTACAGTGTGTGCTCTTTTGCAATCGAATGTCTCATTGGTTATGTATTTGTGTAGGGTGACCATGTTTTTGATTAAGGTAAAACTTTCCACTTTACTTTAGACTTTAAACATAAATATTCGAGATTCTGATGTTTTTTTTTCTTAGAAACGTGCTTGGTTAGACTAATACTAACCCCCATTTCCCGCTCAAACGCATTCTAGTTAACACCCTGTATAATACACTCATAAGCAATGAAAAATTTCAGTGACATAATATAACGCTTTCATTGGACGCTTTGGCAGCGTTCCCACTACGCCGGACCGGCAGATCTGCCGAAAACCTGACACCGGACAGAGTGTTCACATTACATCGGATCCCGGAAGAAATTCAGACAGTCCTCAGTTGAATTTGGACCTGCGCGCACAATCGAGGGGAGCACGAGCGGGGCGAGCGGGGGACAGATACCGGCACAAACTCGTTCACATTACTCCGGGCCCGGTCGTTCTACCGGCAATTCGTAGTGACAAAACGTTCGGTAGAAATGCCGGGCTCGGCAAAAATGCCGGACCCGGGATAATGTGAATAGCTTCATATAAATTGTACAGCCACTAGCTCTTCCGGCAGATTTACCGGCGCGGCAGATCTGCCGGTCCGGCGTAGTGGGAACGCTGCCTTTCATTGGACGGTCGAATGGGGTACGATTCCCGGCTGTAGCAGATATTTGTTTAAAGACAGATATTTGTACTCGGGTCTTGGTTTTTGATATTAATATTTAGTATCTATCTATGTATGTATTTGTGTAAATATATCAGCTGTAGGGTATCGGAACCCATAACACAGGCTCTGCTTAGGGGTCGGATGGCCGTGTGTGAGATGTCCACATATTATCATTGCTTGGCAGTGTAATAGGTACATTACCTCAGCATCGTGCGCCTTGACGGCGGCGGCGGGGCGCGCCGGGTCGCCGCAGCTCCACAGCTTGAGGTGCCCGTCCCCGGAGACCGACGCGAACGTGGCGCCCGAGTGCGGGGAGAACGCCGCCGTGTACACCAGTTGAGAGTGACCCGCGAACGTGGAGATGCACGCTTCGGATTCCGGGTCCCACTGGAATGGTTGGGTGGGTGTGGGTTAGTAAAGAAAGAAAGACACAAAGATGACATACAGTAAGAAGCAGATTTTCGAGACTTTTCGGTTCGGGTTCAAGCTCACTTAGGTTACGTTGCTACGACCTTAGGCCATAGGCCACAATGTAAGTAAGCATTACCCTTGGTGTAGTTCTAATCAAGCAAAAGAAAATAAATTTAGGTTCATAGGTTCTCGTTCTAATGATAATTCAGTCATGAAACTTTAGCGAGCCGCGTAACCCATATTGCAACACTATCATACAGCAGCTATAGACCCCCACTCACCAGCTTAACACTAGTATCCCAGCTGGCGCTCAGCAGATGCGCCCTAGGCCAGTCCACGGAGCACACCTCGCTACAATGACCGCGCAACACTAGCTCCACATCACCATGTTCGCCGCGTAACCCACCCCGCAACGCTACAGCTAAAGACCCCCACTCACCAGCTTAACACTAGTATCCCAGCTAGCGCTCAGCAGATGCGCCCTCGGCCAGTCCACAGAGCACACCTCACTGCAGTGGCCTCGCAACACCCGCAGCGGCGCCGCACACCCGGCCCGCCACACCACCACCGCGCCGTCGCCCGCGCCGCACGCCGCGTAGCCCTCAGTCGTGCCTGACCATGTCTGTGGAGCAATTAGTCCTGCATTACTATAAAGCTTTAAAAAAACATACAGACGAATTGAGAACCTCTTCCTTTTTTCGAAGTCGGTTAAAAAGAGATAATTTTGGCAATGACACCAAAAATGATGAATGCTAATCGGTTGAATCCCGTGAAATAAGATGCAATAAAAATCTAATGTGTGGCATGCGAATATCGCGACTAGGTAATAATACAAAAGAATAAAAGTGGGGCCAAAATATTGTGTTAAATCAAGCAGTGCAATGACTCCTTTCGATTTGTATGTATTTCCTCTGTCTATAATTCTAACGGTAGGATATTCCCTGTTCAAGAATTCAACAGCAAGGTATATAAGTCACATCATACAATGTAACCAGTCAGCAGTATGCTATCAATCAAAACAATCAAGACAGAAACATTGCAAGCCCTACTAAAATCCAACTAGAATATTCCTATAAGACCCCGATTACACAAAGTCGAATGCCTAATCTACTTGTAGCTCACATTGCGCCGTGCGACCCAACGCCAAGACATTTCAAGCTGAAAATCCTTCAAGGCACATCTATAAATAAAACGCATGATTGAGTAAGCCTGTTAGGTGGTGATGCAAGTGTGTTTGCGCACGTAAGCAGTGTGTGGGGCTTCCGATCAATGTGGCCTGTCTACTTTGTACTGTGGGAATGTCCCTGTATAATTTGAAATGGCTGGCTTCTGTTGTTTACTCACTTTACTGAGAATGAAAAGCAATTATGAAGTTTTCATTTTTCCTGTAGTTAGGTAGTTATACCCGAGATAGTCATTTTTTACTTGTACAATAACAGGACACAGTTTACAAAGCAAGATTCTCACAAATTGTTACAAAAGGTGGCCTTAAGCGGCTGCCCAGACAAGAGAATGAATACTTGAGCTGAACTAGGTTTTGTCACAGTGGTTAGGGAACAGGGCACACCAGTCCAGACATGTTAGTAAGGTATCATTGACATGTCACTCGGGGCGACCCCTTTTGTGCATACCTGTAAGATCATGTATGAGCATACTCAAATGTATCCATTATGCATATATGTATATCTTAATTATGTCTTCTTGTGGTTCTAACAAAGCTCTCTCAAATGAAACCTTTGTGCATATTCCCTTAAGGCTAAAGTTCCTTCCTATGCTTAGACCATTTCCCACCATGCTGATCTATTGTGGGTTGCTAGGTTTACACATTAGATTTAGAGATTTGCTCACAATGTTTCTATTCTAAGTAAGAGTTTATGCTATACAAAAACATCATAAACAATGTAGGTGGTACATGGATTCATAATAACTTATTGGTAAATGTCACTAACGGTATTTGATTCTGATCTCTGTTAGGTATAGCATCTGTTTTTCATCTCTGTTATGTGTTTACAGGCAAATAATATTTATTCTGAAACAATAACTTATTTATTTTAGTAAGTACCATTATTTAATTAACAATAGAAGTAGATGATTTTATTCACTGTATGATTTACATAAATTATTGTTACAATCTATTACTTGGTCTTTTGTCCTAATAATTACCCAAATAAATAAATTATTTATTTATCTTATAAGAATGATATACTTACTTAAGTTCTGCATTATTTAATGAGCAACCAATCAAAAAATGTATCTTACCACATCAAACAGCCCATCACTCCATTCCAACTTCTGTAGTTCCAGTATTGTGGCTCCATCGGGCGCTAGTTCCAAAAAGAACAAGGTGCCGCCCCCTGCGAGTCCGTAGTACTGGCTCGTAGCCACCGCTAGCATATCCGGCCGGGTCCGGGAGAATTTGACTGCATACCCATGCCGACCAGGGGTCAGGAATGTAGGCATGCTGATGGTGTAACTAAAATCAGAGTAAAAAAGGTAAAGTCCCTACAAGTAGTCGAACAACCTTAACCTAGTAATCTATCCGACTATTCAGCTTGTGTTTAGTCTGGTATTATCAGTTAGTTAGACAGCAATTTCAGAAATTTACACGTGTGTAGGTGTGTTCGTACTCATAGGGCTTCGTAACAAATTAAGAAAGCAAAAATACCTATTGTTTGGGTACGAAGTCGAATCAATCAATGAAGCCTACAATAATAGGAAGTACGTACGTTCAATGAAGAAACAGTCACAGATAACAACTTCACTGATTAAACATGATTTAGTTGGAAATTCCACTTCACGTTTAATTCAATATTCTTATTAGTTCAGCATTAAAATCTTATTTATTTTTCGGATTTAGTGAAGGGTTAGAATGAAACGTCAATGTCATAAATGTGTCAAAAACGTCATCCGTCAAATAAGGACCAAGGAGCAAGCAAGGATTCGGGGTGGATTCGAGCCTGACGCGGGAAAATCCTTAGAATAAAGACTTCTCCTTTTTAAACTCACTTTTGAATAAAAATCTTTGGTACAGCTTCATCTGTTTTTATTAAGTATAATAAAATCATGCGTCGAAGCATGACTTGCGAGCCCGAGGTAATGTACGAGATGGTAAAATAGCTGAAAGAAGGTGACTTAGGGGTAGGTAATTCTGAACAATATTCTATGACATGGCTAGGATGACCAGCTGAGCATTCTGGTTGCTTTAATAAAATTAAGGAGGTAGGTAGAGAAGACCGAGCCTGTACCAATCTCATTGAGATCAAGCAGGACAGGACTAGTAGAATATAGTGACCAAGTAAGTATGTAGGTACACTACACACAGGAGCACTCTCTGTCCTATCATTTTCGAATACGGACTCGATTGGAGAGAGCTACGACTAGTTACGACGTGAAGGACCAACTGATGTTATAAGTACATAATATACCTGTCCAATATGTCCATCATAAAGCATGGATGCCATGGATCAATAAAAATAACTTTTCATCATCACCAGATTATAAGCTTATGTACTTACCTATACTAACTGAACTTGATGGTCTTACCCTGGGATCGAATCACATAAGAAGTTCTTTAGGTATCTACCTACTAAGATGATGAAAAAAATAGTTAAACATAAGTACTATAACTTACCTACCTACCTAGTTAGGTCAATAATTATGTACTTACTTACCAAGACCAACCAAACTTAACTCATCTTGAAATTCTTGAAACTAAGCTGCGCATTATAATAGTTACTTTATTGGCCTCTCCTATACCACAATAGGTACTTTCCCTGGCATTGACTTAAATTATTACTTTGTTCCGTGGACTTCTTCAGCCACCATCTACCAGGTATCTGTCTAAGGTCTCTTGTCCATTGAACCTACTCCACTTGGGTTGTCCTACTTCACGGTTGCCAGTTCCTATAGTCTTTCCTCAAAACTCATCACCCTATATTTGACCTAACACTAATATCATACGAATATTATTTTCTAAGACCAATGTCACAAAGTTGGTGTATGAGACATCAATTCAAGCACTTATGCGTCACACCACCGATAAGTAATCCAATAAGCGACACTACGTTTAATCTTATTAGACAGTTATTCCATTCTGCAAGAAACCTCACATGTTCACCCTTATAAAAGAAAATATTTCCTGGCATCCATCATTTGTGGTGAAGGTTCTAAAACAATAGCACCTCAAATCTTCACACTCTATCACCTGCTACCCTACACCTAAATTCATTTCGGCCTATTCCTCTAAACTTCCTAAATCTCCAAGCAATCAAGATGGTTGTCGCGGTGAAAGTTTTTAAGAAGACCACCCCCAATGGAAAAGTGACGGTTTACCTCGGCAAACGCGACTTCATTGATCACGTGGATTACTGCGACCCTGTCGATGGAGTGGTGGTTGTCGACCCCGAATACCTGAAAGGAAGGAAAGTTTTCAGTCAGGTACAAAAGTGCAGTGAATGTTGGTGTCGTTGTGTTCTCAACAGTGCAGTGATATTAATCACGTCTTTTTGTGCAGCTCGTTACCAACTACCGCTATGGTAGGGAGGAGGATGAAGTGATGGGAGTGAAGTTCTCCAAGGAGATGGTGATCGGGAACGAGCAAGTGGTTCCGTTGGTCAACGCCAAGATGGAATTGACACCGGTGCAGGAGAAGCTCCTCAAGAAACTTGGACCCAACGCCTACCCCTTTACCTTCAACTTCCCTGAAATGGCCCCTAGCTCGGTAAATTATATCATATCTTTAATGGAATGATGAGTTCAACAATAGTTTAAAACTTTAACGTTCACATTTGTCCCGTAGGTTACTCTTCAACCATCCGAAGAGGACCAAGGAAAGCCCATGGGAGTGGACTACTGCGTCCGAACGTTCGTAGCTGAAAACGAAGACCAAAAGAGCCACAAGCGTAGCTCCGTAACTCTTGCCATCAAGAAGGTATGTCATTTACTTTATCAACTAACAAAGCTAACTTTATAAAGTTCGCCATTAATTAATGATTAATTTCTTCCACAGCTGCAACACGCTCCGGCTTCTCGCGGCCGCCGCCTGCCGAGCTCCCTCGTGAGCAAGGGTTTCACCTTCAGCAACGGGAAGATCAACCTGGAGGTGACCCTGGACAGGGAGATCTACTACCATGGCGAGAAACTAGCAGCCAATGTGATCGTCTCCAACAACTCCCGGAAGTCGGTCCGCAACATCCGCTGCATGGTGGTGCAGCACGTCGAGATCACCATGATCAACTCGCAGTTCAGCCGCCATGTTGCCTCGCTGGAGAGCCGCGAGGGCTGCCCCATCACCCCCGGAGCCAGCCTCTCCAAGACCTTCTACTTGGTCCCATTGTCTCGCACTAACAAGGACATACGAGGTTGGTTCTGACTTCTGAACCACCCCATTTCACTTTAACATGTTATGCCTCCTCACCCACTCATGTTTGATTATTTTCCCAGGCGTGGCTCTGGACGGGCACCTGAAGGAAGACGACGTGAACTTGGCCAGCTCCACCCTGGTATCCGAGGGCAAGTGCCCGGCTGACGCCATCGGTATCGTCATTTCTTACTCCGTCCGTGTCAAGCTGAACTGTGGCACTCTCGGCGGAGAGCTCGTTACTGATGTGCCCTTCAAGCTACTGCACCCGGCTGAAGGTAATGGAAATGGTCCTTAAGGTATCCCCATCCCGGAAACGATTGAGGAACATTTTATTCACAGATAATGGTTGTTTTAGGGACTGTGGAGCGTCAGCGCTTCAATGCCATGAAGAAGATGCAGTCGATCGAGAGACATCGCTACGAGAACTCTCTCTACACCAACGAGGAGGAAGACAACATCGTGTTTGAGGACTTCGCTCGCCTCAGGATGAACGAGCCCGAATAAACAATTGACAACAACCAAAAAAAAACGTAAAAACAATCTAAAAAAGTACAAAAATATTGCATAATCAAAGAGTTTATATTTATGTATAGAATTAACCATGCCTTGAAAATTGTAATCGGGATATAAAGTTTTCCTTTTATACACGGCTGATAATGATATTCTTATTCAAATTAGGTAGATTTATTTTATCATAATCTATAAATATTTTCTTATTTATTTTATAAATAATAATATGTACTCACTGTGCCAAAATTATCTACAGCTTCCAGCTATTTATAATACATTAAAATTACACCTGAAAAATGTTTTTCACTTTGTAACCCTTGAAAAATTCACTTTCCAAAACTTTGAAGATTCTTTAAATTATCGAGAAGTTACCACTAGAACACCCTGTCTTGTACTGACTAGAAACTAAGATGCAATTTATTTCGTGTCCTTCATAGGTATATTTGCATATGAATCTATTGTACCTGCTCCAGTAATAGGGGCGCAACGTCCCTCTAGATATTTTAATACGCCCCTTTCTAATATTATTTTTGAAGACCCGCACCTCATACTTGCGTCTTTTGTGTAAAGGTGTTATTGTTTTGAGAACGATAATACAATAGATTTTGATAAGATGAGTTAAAATTAAAAATCTTTCTGATAGGTATTCTTATGTAGGTACCTAGTGCACCTCCTGAGTTCCTATAAATATTAGGTACCTATCTCGTTTTTATTATCAGTGTGTAAAAAAAAAATATTGTTGGGTGTCTGTATATTGGAAATACTTAAAAAATAAATACTGATGAAAACTATACTTTTAGATGACCACATAAATACGTGGCTGATAAATCTAACCCATACATACATATTATTTGAACTTCGTTAAATTCCTATCAAGCTCATTGGGGAGTACTTATAGGGGTGGCTGATTAGCTCTTTCTCAGCGACTGCTCTCATAGTTATACCTACCTCTACGTTTCAGAGAATAACAACTTTACGGTTTCAAGGTATAATAACTATCTATAACATTTTTGCAATACAATTAAGAAAAATAGAGGAAAGGTACATATGCATAACCCAATAAACTTACCTACTAGGTACATGAACTTATACCGAGGTATGTAGGTACTTACCATAACGGAACTCCGCGTCTCTTTCTCTTTTCAGAACCTATCTAACCTATGTAGACAGGTAGGTTTGCATTTTGCAGATATCCTTACTTATAAAAAAATCGTTAGTAACGTTTAAAATAATGGGTCATCAAAATTTTCCCAGGCCAAATCTGGTCAAACTTGTTTTGGACAATGGACTAGGAAGACACCACTGTCCTAGTTAGCCCCTTGTCTTTAGGTCGTCTTTTCGCGACCCTTTCCGTCCAAAAACCAGTTTGACCACATGCATCGCCATGTGGGAAAGGATAGTTCAGAAATGACCCTTTATTTGCATGAACTGAGGGTGCTATTGTCTGATTTGAACCCTGAATAGAAACTAGGAAGTCACAGGTGTAAAGAAACCTTTTTATGTGCGAACTGTCTTCTAAAATTCATTGAAATGGTTCGCAAAAATCCGGTGAGTCGGAAGGGATAATGGACAATAGTGTTCTCATGATTGAAAGTGGTCAGACTGGTTTGTCCAAAGTCCCGGCTTTACAAAAAGGGTGGACACCTTTTGACCGAAACAGTCTTGAGAAAGTGGTAGGACGTGACAGCGGTTATTTTGCAAGGATTATAAAATGTGGGAACCGGCTAAGAGAATCAAAACTTGCGGAAGTGCAATAAAATAAAATGAACTTAGGTACATTTAAGTAATATTAAAAAGTTTTAGGTTTCCTGATGGCGAGATGGCAAGGTTTTCCTACGGTTTTCATAATGTTGTTCTACAGAAAAAGTATATAGAGCCGAAGACTTTGTAATAATAAAAAAAACCTAGGTATATGTTTTACATGCAATAAGTACTATGTTTCCATCTGACCTGCATTATCTAATGACTTAAAAGATTTTATCAATCAAATTCAATCCATAAAAAAGCTTATTATCAGAGAATAGCAATTATTGGATAATTTATTTAGCCTTACAAGAAAATACTAACCGAACTCTTGAAAAAACTCCGTTCCTCATCATTTTTGCTCAAAGCGGTCCTTTATTTTTTATCTCGGCTCGTGCGCACTTTGCATCTCCTTTGTTATTGTCAGGATAAACATTTAGGGAGATGCGGATGGTCGGTAGCTGGAAGAATACGTCCCCTAATATCACACTTATGGTCCAGGCACATAGTGGTTTAAGCGAAAATATTTGCATCGCACCTGTATTGTATGATCTTTTTATTGACTTATCAAAACCATCGTAGGTATAGGTAGTGTAACTGTTACATAAATTAATAATATTGATTCGTGTTTGTTGGGGCCGGAAGATGTTTTGGATGTCATGGATTCCTTGTCTATGTTTAGAAAATGTATCTTCATTGACGAGATAAACGATCCCCCGCTACGTTTGATTAATGATTAGGATATGAGATACTTAGACAGAAATTTAGGAGATAAACATTTGTTTTACGGAATTTTATCTTTATGTAAGTAATAGGTACGTACTTACTGACAGCAAATAGTTTTACAGGATGTCTAATGCCTATCCAACTTAGTACCTAAGTAGTAGGTAAGGTACCTGTTTCTATGTATTATTTATATTTTTATATTATCTACATAAAACCAATTTGGTAGGTATGTCTCATCTCATAACACCTTACCTACTGTATCACTTATATATATATATATATATATATATATATATATATATATATTTTAAATTGCAAATAAATACTTACCTTGAGAAGACTTCAAAAACGAAGAACTCATAAAAAGATATAAACGAAGATCCCGTATCTTATCGTAACGGTTGAAAGCGGAAACAATTGTTGTTAAAAAGTGAGTGTCCTTTGTCCAAAAACCAGTTCCAACGCACAGACCGTTAGACGTGGGAAGTTGGGATGATCACGATCGTGACCCTTGATTCGTTTCTTTATTTTAACGCATTTTTGGGACAAATGAATATTCATAAACACTGAACAGACTAGCATAACTAACTATAATTGTACCTATTGATCAGATAGTGGAGGGATTTACGAGTACCTAGTGTTAAGTTAACTAGGTAGGTACTTATTATTAATAGTAAGGTGAGAGGTCAAAAGGTCCCTTGGAGAGAGATCGCCAGGTTTTTAGAGATATGACCTTAGAACTGGCTCTTACATTAGTCTTTCTTGGGTACCCAGTAGGTTTCCATTAATGATATTCGCCAGATCTCCCCCGCCAGAGCTTTGTAGTTTTTATTCCATTTCTATTATTTATTCTTAGAATAATGCAGTTAAAATTGTATGAGTGTGGGCTTTGTGGGATATCGAATATATTTAAATTTATATGTAAGTATATCGACGACCACACTAAAACAAATCCAAAATCTAATTGGTTTCCTGGTAGAAAATTCATGGCAAAGCCGGTGTATGATCTAAGAAGGCCATTTTATTGTCAACATAAATAACTTTTGCTTTACATAACTAAACATTGCATTGCACTTAGAGAGATCGTGTCAAGGAAGATAGTCCGTTGAACCCAAGTGCATTGCCATGTTTCCTGCTCTACGCGAGTGGATTAACTGGTTACAAAACCTTAGGTTAGCTCTGACAAACTCACTTTCCATGAGAATCACGTTTCAGACTGTTTACCTTACCTGTGATTATAACTAAGCATAGCCTATCTATATAAACATCGTATCTCATAATTGTTTTAGATAGATTTTGTGACTCTTTGACTGGAAACTAAATTGCATTATTTAATACCATTAAAATAAAAAAAAAACACTCAATATCTAAAACCAAATTTTTATATAAATTAATAAATAAAAGATAACAATTCCTTAGAAACTAGGTAACTATCGTTAAGAACTTTCTTACTAATATACCATTATTATTCTACTAATTATAGTTATTAGCCCGTAGAGGCTGCAACACGTAGGCTTGACCCGTGCTTCTATCCACAATGTGCCCAGTAGATGGATCCAGGAAGAGCCTAGGAGGAGCAGAGGCGGCTGTCAGCTCGGGATTATACTGTCTCACCCCGGCACCGGTTGCGTAGGGGACGTATGGGGCCTTTGGTCTATTTGGTACATTAGGAAATGATTCTTCTAAGGAAGGTTTTTTAACTTCTTTCGTATCTTCAATATTATCGTCGACATTGATTTTTAGTTTGTTTCCTATATTTTGTTTGTGTTCCTTTGGTTGTTCTGTAACTTCTTCATTATTAGACTCGTCGTGGACATATTTGGGTGTGGTTTTTGCTATATTTTGAGTTTTCCTTTCTTTGTGGTTGCGAGGTCTGTAAACTCGCTGGGTCTCTGGTTTATGTTCCTCTTGATATTCTTGCGGCTTTCTATCTACTCTTAGCCTTGGTTGAGCTCGTTTATTTCTACCACTCTCATCGTACACTGACTTGGAGGACTTTTCTGGATCGTAGGCATCATCACTGTTGTAGGTTGGTAACTGTTCGCTTGGCTCATCGTATGGGTCACTGGCTTCAGGGTGGTATGAACCATCATCGTCGGAGCTATGTTCATAAGATTCATGGTCATGATCATGATCATTGTCATTGTTATGTCCAGCGTGGTTCAAATCCCAGTAATGTTCACCATAACCACCTTTTTTGTCTCCCCATCGAACCTGTAATCATCACACATATTAGGTCCTTGAAATATGAATTAAGTACGAAGGAAGTAGTTATTAGTAATAGTCCAGCATGGTTTCCCGGAAGAAAGAAGTAAGGCAAATAGAATAGAGAAGGATGAAAAAAAGAGAGGTTAATCTAGTTAAAAAAATAATTATGATCATTCTGTATATAAAGTGGTACCGGTAATGTAATGTAAAAAGAAGACAATTATTAAATAGTTATTTCTGGTTATTGTTAGGAAATTAAAAAGAAGCAGCAGCCGTACTTTGGCAGAGAACAGTCCCGTGGAAGGCCTGGCGCGCTCGTGCCGCTCCGTGAAGTGTCTGTCACTGCCCTGCCGGTGTCCCTGGTCATAGTCCTCGTGCGTGGGCGCATGCATATACCTTCAGCCAAGCCAAGCAAGCGAGACAGAGAAAGAAATAGGAGAAATTAGCGCAAGAAGGAGACAAAGCGAACGGGATAGTTACTTTTCCCATATCCCTGTGGTTCTTAAAATCTTTCCTCTCATACCGCTGCTCCCAGTTGTGGGGGTCCTCGCAGACGTGACCGAACTCTAGCTTGTGGGGGCTCAACTGAACTGAGAAAAAATCCCTATAAAATAAGTATAGTTTTTGTATTTGCTGCCAGTAAAGGTTTTTTACCTTGGTCGAGATACGTGATCGATTCAGGGTTTTCACCACAAAAATAATAGTGTGTAAAAAGTTTGATGTGTCTGTTTCTGGCATCGTAGGTATTATACATTGTAGAGATTGACTTATTATTTCAAAACAGTTGCTTAATTATTGTTTTTAGGATAACTTTGCATAGCATATACCTAATGCACTTTAATGTGATTGATTATGTACCAAAATTTCTAATTCTCCTTGAAGCCACTTTAATAATAAACACGGTATGACTCACTGGAAAAACTTAGCCTGAGCTTCCACAGTTTTCGGTCCCGGTGGTGGATTTTGTGCAGAAACTGCAGTGATGCTGCTCCACCACGCTGGCCCGATTTGAAGGGCCAAAAGCCACCATGCCAACGTCTGGAAATGTAATAATTTCATTGTTGTTTAACACTTTTGAGTTGTTTGAAGGATGCTAATTTCTGAGCCCTGTTTCGCATTGCAACACTCAAGGGACGACCATAACTTTATCCTTTGCGATTATTTTCTGTATGTAGGTGTCAGACCGTAATCCTTATAATTTAACTTGTACACAAACTGACTTTTTTCGTATCGTGTTGAAACTTTCCGTTTAAATACCGGGATGATAATGAAATAATCCGTTATCTTTATCACTGCAGGCTCTCACAAGTATTCACACCAAACATATCTTATTAGATATTTATCACCGTGCACATTGTGTAGCTACATACATAGGTAGAATAATCAATAACTAAATTTAAACAAAAAAAAATTTCGAAACAAAAAGGACGTTATCTTATAATTATCACATTTAGATCTAATAATTATCACATTTAGATAATCACCGTTAAGTTAACAATGCGTAGTGACATCTCGGGTCTATCACAGTTGGTGACGAAAGCCGGTGACCGTTACTTTATTTATACTGACCGCAGTGATAGCGATTTTCCCAGTGGTCACCAACCATTTAGAGCAGACGAAATTCTCCGGTCGGATATTTACAGAAGTTAAATGTTTCAACTTACTTTGCTGCTCTAAATAAATACGCACTAGGCTTCATATTTCATAAACTGTATAATATAATGTATTAATCATAAATATCAGGCATAATATTTTGAAAAATCGACGCTTAAATTTTTGGAATAAACTGAAAAAAATATAGAATCTGCGGAATAATTCTGATACTGTCATTTTGGGACAGTGACAGCCATATATTTTTTCCATTTTATTTGACTATGAAAAATCTGCTTTGAATTTCGCAGCTAGTTGAGTACTTCTGGAAAATCAAATCCATCGATGAAAGAACGTATCTTGCCACTGGCGCCCATTTTTGAACCTGTTTGTCTAATGTATTTGTTTTTTTTTAATGTTTTCCGGTAATATAGTGTCTGGGTGTACCTAAGCATAGTTAATTACCCTGTAATATTTTATATTTGCAAATTATTTACTTTTTTATTTAAACACTAAACGTTGCAAAAAAGTGCATTCTAACATATACATACATAAATATATAGGTAGAGACAGATATTTGCTCGAACACGGTCAAGTTTTTTTCGTACGTAAGTGGGTACCTTGGATGAATAAGTACAGCACATGTAGGTAGGACACAACAACACAACATGGAGGAGGCCTGTACCCTGCAGTGGGTTGACATAGGCTGATGATGATGATGATGATAATGATGTAGGTACCGTAAAAAAAACCATCAAACATTCTATCAATATAGTAATTATTATGCAAGTGGCATATTAAATTCTTAGTTACGAATATTATTATTTTCCTTTTCTTCAGTTAAGTCATCATAGTATTACGTAAAATTTGTCATTCACTGCTACAATAGGCAATAAAAATACTATAAAATACCTTTGCAGTTTTAATTAGTAATTAAACTGGGACTACGCAATCGCAACTGTCGAATTTAGGGTTTAAGTGTAGGGTGACAATAGAACGATCGCGCTTGGAAGGTTAATAAATTTTGATTTCCGATGTGAATAATTAGAAGTTCAAAATGTCAATCTAGTTCAAGCCAATCATGGCAATTATATTTTTATTTTATTACTAAGTAATTTAAAGCTGTGTTTGTTTGACGGATAAGGCCTATCGTCCCCTTATTCGAGAGGCCATGGGTATAGTATAGATAAAATATAGGTATAGTTGATTCAATAAAAAAAATCACGAAACATACGTGAGCAAAGACCGCCCCTACGTTAAAGTCTAGCCCCTAAAATCCAGTATAAGAAACCAACATCATCGTCACCCTAAAAGTAAGTAATTAGAGCACAGCAATGATTATAGAATGACGGAGTGAAAACAAGTGCATCCAATCCGCGCTCAGCCGCCATGTAATGAGAATAGACGTAATCGATGTAATGACCAATTGTTGAGTAAGTACTCTTTTTACCCCGAGGGCTAAGGAGGGTAGTAATAAGTATAAGTGTAGTACGAGTAATGGTAGTGGGAAAGGTTGCACAAATTTTATCATAATTAATGCTTTTAATGCAAAAATATGAATGAAATCTCAGATTTATTTGTTTTAGGATTAGTAAACTTTTTTTGCGATACATTGTTTATAAAATGTGTAAGTATATAGTAGGTATATAGGTTTAAGATAAAAATACATGTAAACGAAATTGTATAATTTTTTTTATTATGTTTTGATTTCAGTCTAGAACTTACTTTTATGGGCAACGCGTTGATGTCTAATGTATGGAAAAGTCATTGGAGTGCTTTTATTGACTTTATAATTTTTGATCAATGATTTTTTGAATTACGTAGGTACCATGTTTGTCTCATTGTTACACAATTATTATTATATGTAATTTCTTATTGCCTATATCAATACATGTAAACTTTAATTTAATTATGTTTGCAGTAACAATAAACTGCAACACAGACCGTAACTCTGTATGGGATTGGAAAGTATGTCAGTCCGGCGTGTGCCGGAGCAGACCCAGCTGTTCAATACCTCATATCGATCACGAAGCCAAACTGTAACAATAACCACAGGGTCTGGCACAAGCCATGGTCAGGTTACGTTTATTTTTATATCGAATATAAGACTAGCTGATCCCGCGAGCTTCGATTTTGCCTTAATTTTCCCATGGTAACTCTGCGATAAAAAGAAGCCTATGTGTTAATCCAGGGTGTCGGCTAACTCCATAGCAAATTTCATTAAAATATTTTCAGCAGTTTTGACGTGAAGAAGTAACAAACATACACTCACAAACCTTCGCCTTTATAATATTAGTTGGATAAATACAGCCAATGAAATGCGATCATATATTTTTGGAATGAAATTATATCTGTGAAATTATATCGCTTGCATCATTCAAAACTCTGCTGAATAAACATTTATATTAGCCAGAATAATATTTATTTATTATATATTTAATAGTATGTATATATTCAAGTATATAAGTATGTTTTATGTCTATACCTATTACTAGGTATAGATTAGGTGTTATAATATTATTTTCCTGTAAGTATGTATAAGTTATGTTTGTAATCTTTTTGCACTCTCTTTACACACTCCGAGGTAGTCTGGAAGAAATTACTCTTAGTAATAAGGCCGCCAATTGTACCATCTATGTTGTGTATTTCCTCGTGTAATTTCTGTGTTTGTGTGCAATAAAGAATTATCTATCTATCTATCTTCTCATCAGCAAATCAAAGTATTATACTGAGCAATATTCAGTCATAAAATTACACATCGCTAAATTTTGTCACTCACACCACAGATTAGGCAGATATAAAGCGAACTTAAACTTTACCTACGAGTCGTATCTGTACAATAAAATTGGACTTCGTGGACTAGCCGGGGGCCACGGCAATCGAACGCTGTTTATGTCATAGTCCGGGAGTCTACTGAGTCCATGACATACACGACTGGCGAGCAATAGAAAAGTTCCACCAGCCATGGCCGTTCCATATGTCACTGGAACATTTTCATTGCTCGTGGGTGTAGCTGACTATCTATGTAACCTGTTTATAAAATATGATGTAAGAATTGTAGAATTATACAAATATAGTAGTAATAATAGGAAGATTATAGAATAACAAACTTAAGGAATTGTTTAACCCTTTAGGGAGCTGTGAAGTTACTTTAAACTTTGACCGATTGTAATAATTTAGTGTTTTCATGTCCCATATTTGGTAATTCTATATTTATAAGTGAACTTATATTTATAAATTTATTTCGTATTCCTGCACTACGATCTGCTAAAGTCGGATCACGCGCCCATGCAGACAAAGAAACCAGGTCAAAATCATGGAAACTATCGCTTGTAGATACTTGTGCACAACAATAATAACTAAACACGAATCTGGGATGAAAATAAAATCGTGAATTGCAAGTTGGATAGTGAACTTGATATTTTATTTATTGAAAGTATTTAAAGATTATTTTTTTTCCATTAATATCAGATAAGTACATATATATTATTATCTAGATATTTGTAGCTTGAAGGGGTCATCACTATAACCACGAAGGGGTATCACTATAATCACGCACAAATACCTTTATTTTCTTTATGTAAAAATATTATATTCATCAAGACTTAGTGCTGTAGTATACCAAATAAAGTGACACATGTAGTCACTATGTTATTGTAATAATTTACAATCAAATATACGAACAACTTAGTACATTCCACATAACTGTAACATACGAATTTTCTACTACTAATCTGTTTAGCAAAATCCATAATATAATTGCAATAAGACCGAATATAGGAAAAGCCCAAGTTACTAAGATCAATGGCCAGCATCTCAGGCGAGCGAGCAAGCGGTCGAGCGGAAAAGCAATAGAAAGTGTTTAAAATTTGTTTTCTTCCTGCATTTATAAATAACAGACCTGACATCTGTGGCGCCATTGGTGATTTAGAGTGCTGACAAGGCGGTGCAAGGGACAGTTTAAAATTTTCGTTATAATGCAACTTTATACCTTGGTAAGTGACAGCCCCCTATTTTTATTATGTATCGTTTAACTTAATTTATCAGCTTTATGGGCTACTAGCTGTTCCCGCGCGCTTCGCTTCGCCTTAAAAAGTTTTCCTGTGGGAATTCCGGGATAAAAAGTACCCTATGTTCTTTCCCAGGGTCTATACCATATGTATACCAAATTTCATTCAAATCCGTTCAGTAGTTTTGGCGTGAAAGAGTAACAGACAGACAGACACAGTTACTTTCGCATTTATAATATTAGTTAGGATGTATAGTCAGGCATAACGGCTGTTACTCAAATACATTTACATAAGTAACTCATCTCGTCATCACAATTTTAAAAGCCCTTGTTGCGCCCTGCACTTGTGAATAATTCATAAATGTTATTAGCATAATTTTGTACTTCATTACAGTTGACCTTGGCATATGCTGTTGTGACGGTGTCAGGATGGTCTTATTATCCCGTAAGAGGACCAATCAGAATAACCAGATTCGCAAGACCACCTCCTTATAGAATACCAGGTATGGAACTAACTTTACAGAAATTTAGGTTAGAACGTAAAATTACATAATTATAGTTAGTTTAGGCTGAATTCAAATTAGATGCATTCTTATTTAACAATATTTGTCAGTATTTGAAATCTAGTTGGATATTTGATCCTTATAAGATAGTATATTTAGCACACCACTTTAAACTAAACCTCTAAAACTCTGTAAGGTAAGGTGGTAATTTTACCAATACTTTGTTAAATATAGCATGAGCCCTATGACGTTTTATTGACGAACAAATGACAAATAAAAATGTACGGATTTTAGGTGTCATCGGGCCTTTACAATATTTTACAAAGTATAGTCTCATTATTTTGATGGAGATGTTTTGTGACTTTGACTTTGATTTGCTGGTCAAGTGGTTAGATAGCTGGCTCTGGTCCTCAATGTCCCCTCTTTTTCGAACTCTAGCTACTTACAGCAGATAAACACGTGTTTATATAATATTGCTTGTAACTTGTTACGATGAAATAAAATTCTATATCTCAAAATAACTATATTCATACAATTAAAACGCTATCTTACAGTGTACCACCACCGTCCCGCTCACCACCCGCACTTGGCACCTGTCGCTGAAATAGAGGAAGCGGAACCGGAAGCATGGCAGCAGCGGGAGAAGAGGAACCATCACGATGACTACGACTCCGATCATCATGACTACGATCACCACAGTGACCACGATGACAAAGGCGTCACCGGCCCCGTCCACACATTTGTGAAGACAGATAAAAACGCCAACTACAAATGGGGTGTGCGACATCATGTGGGGAATAAGTTTGCGTCCTAGAGTTCTGTTCAAGGGTCGTCAGTTGGTGACTTCACCCTTTTCGTCTTCTTGATTCTTGTTGGTGATATTATTGTCGTAGCCGCAGTGGGGGATTGATTGTTGAGTAGTTTTAAGTTTTTGTTGTTAGTTTAAGCATGTTTGATTTAAACCAAAGAGTCTTGTAAGTTTTGATAATAAATAAAACAATTAATGTTAAATACCCACTATTATGGCTTTGATTATCTTTCTTATCACGGCGGTATCATTATATTATTAACCTATTCCGAATACCTAATTCAGCAGATCACATCTGACAATTCGGACAATAAATTATGAATCAAATAAATAATAGGCAGCCCGCTACATACTTCTCGTAACACCTGTCACATGTCTTATCATAAAATTCTAATAATTATGCCACAGTTTGCTATTTTAAGAACACTCGACCTGTCTCACAGTTCTCCCAACATGACCTTACTTCGCATCTCCAAACTAATTACCCCATTACCGCGGCTGTTACATAAAGCCCAACAACAGCGGTTCGCAACGTGAGCCCCGGTTTTCCGGTCCACTATCTCTCGGCCACGCCCGGGTAGACAGTTTCGACACTCACATACCTACTGCATGCTCCACGCGGCCGCAATACCGTCTCACATGACTGGGCTTGGGTCACCAGGTTGCTGAAACAGTGGTAGATCTAGATACTTTTACCAAAGAGGTCTGCCTTGCTTTGTGAACAACCTCGTTTTGTGAGCGAGCTTAGACTGATTGATGGTCCTGATAACATCTGATCGTATTATAGCGCCAGATGCTGGTACTAACACCCTCACATAGAATAGAATAGAATAACTCCGGACGAAAAAATATGTAAGTAGGTAGGTATTAGGTAATCATCAATAATCATAGCAAAAAAATTGATTCTTGTTTTTCTTTCCTCAAGACCTTCGTCATCAACTCATGGCATCCACTATAAAATGCAGTGCCATTGATTTGCTTTCTAAGTCCTAACAGGATTTAGAAAAAAAATATGGTCCCATCTAGGCATCTAACCCAAGACTTCTCGATGTTGTCGCAAAGTTTCTAACTCTAGACTACACAGAGTCCTGATAAACAAATACATACAACTGCTTCCCGATACAATATTAACTTATACATTCATTATGTCTGCAAAGACCGTATTGAATAATACATGACCTGATTCTTGATAGGATTATCGGCAACTGGGTCACATGTTCGATATCAATTCGCAAAAGTGAAAGGGGTGAACTGAAACTGTATACGTTTCAAGATTTTAATACAAACTTTGAGCACCTTGACAATTACTTCTTCACAAAATTCAATAATTAGGTATCATCATCATCATCATCACCACTACCCATCACGTCCCCACTCGGATCTCCTTCCAATTAAGGAAGGGTTTTAGTCTTAGTCCACCACGCTGGCCTAGTGCGGGTTGGTGGACCCCAACACAAGCAAGCTTGAGTTAGGTAAGTCCTTATAAAGAATTTAAAATTACGATTATATAAACCTGAATGATAATTAATTATGCCAGTAGTAAAATTATCAGGCCTCTATGAGCTTGATCGGGAGCATTCTTTTCATCTACCTACACCCTGTATAGTTTCCTTGACAATAATTTAATTCCGGCGGCGTTCCAACAGATTAGAATCACTTACTAAGTAAGTATATAAGTTTTTGTTTACTTAAAGTAATTATACATTTCCACATCAGTTAACTTGAATGATTTATTGCACTATTCACTCAATATTTTCTGTCCACTTAACATTAATTTATGATGATTTCTTTTGCTTATGATTCAATTTACAGTTGTATGCTACAGGTATTTAGGAAGGAACTTCCATTATTTTAGAAGATTTTAAGTTTTTTAGTATAAGGATTGGCTGTCGGCCTGTAGAACTTCCAAAAATACTCTAATTTAAAACCCGTGACATTGATTAGGTAGGGTCAAATGTTACACCTGTGGACAGTTTCCAGAATTTGGAGTAAAGAAGATAGCGTATAGTATAACGCATAACTTTGAAGTATTCATGTGAAAAAATCTAGAACACTCAAGCCAAAATCCCTTGATTTGACTAAGTAGGTCATATTTTACTCACCTACATAATAGAGCAGGGAAAAGATCCGTGTAATTTACATATTCATGACAGTTTGGATGAATACATTCATAATTTTATACTGTCACGGTCAAAATGTAGAGCACAAATTATAATAAAAATCTGTTTCCGACGCACAATAGTGTCGTAATTTTAATAGCTAGTAAAATATTTAGCATTCATGCACGTGACGTAGAAGCCTATCACGTGATAACCACAAACTATATACTTACTTACACTGGCCTGCAAAATAACTAAAACACTTTAAAATAGCTACAACATTATTTTACATACATAAAACGCACACTTTAAAAATTAAAATAAAATAAAAATTACTTGTTAGGTGCCAATTAAAGTTTTAATAAATCGCTGCTAAGTATTTCCATATCAAATATCTGTGCTGTTTTGTATTGGAAAATAATTAAGTACTTAGCCAAAATACCGCCATGACATGGAGACGATGTCATTGTCTCTAGAAAACTTTTGCTCAACTTTGGATACCTACATATCTAATAATCCATTTCTTTAACCGTGAATTTGATATTATGGGGACTAATCTTTCATTTCACGATTTACTGCGTATATTCAAAGTTCTTCAGAATGACTATCTTCTTTGGCTTCTAATATAAGTTACTTAGCTTTTTAAGCTTGCAAAAACGAGTTTTTTAAATAAAGTATAAGTGAGTACTTATTTTTGCAGGTCAGTACTATTTAATTATGCCATGTACTAACCAGTTAACGTTATAGCATTGCTATTTTAAATAGGTAATTGGTTAATAAGCGGATAATTGGTGAAAAGTGGAATAGTGAGAAAAGTCGATACATTGTCATCGCTAGGCAGGTATACTTATATAGGCAATTGTATTTTAATTTTATTATAAACGAGTTTATTAGACATACGATTCTAACAAACCGAAAGTACCTACCTAATCATCAAGAATATTCATTAGTTTTTTTTATTATTTCAAGTGTGTCTGTGAGCTTATCATAAAGATAAAATTTTCAATGATTATATGAAACTTCTAACCGAATTGTATTGTTTTTCAAAAAGTGTTTTCCCCATTACGGTTAATACCTATAATTAATTTGTATTGTTTGTATAATAAATTTATCTACCGAGTAAGTTTTTTTTTTCACAAAGACAACAATTATTCGCAACATTAAGCCATTGGATGCGATGCTTCACACGGGTGGCCTGGCGTGCTGTTGCAAGGTATATAACAGAGATGTATTATGTAAATATTTGTATTTGTACCTACCTACTTATTAAAATGTATAAGTATCTATTTTACATATTCTACTTTACGATACCTTCGTGTGACCATCTTTCAGGTCTTCCTGAACACGGGATACTTTCATCCTGGAATTCTCAAGGGAAATTAATTGGTAAGGCTAAGTGGAGCTTACAGGTTAAAGTCCTGTTAGTTAGTATTTAAGGTATCTCTTTTAATAATTACTGTTTATTTTTTAGCCTAAGAAACTTTTGATACACCATAGGTATCACTGGCCATCGCTACTTACGCTCCTGCAGCAAATTGTGCAAAATTGATAAAATAATGTTTGGGGCAAACCCGTCCTTGAGACTCTGAATACATCTCTGTCCGACTGAGTCGTCAACCAGCAGATTACACTAGAGTTAATTATTGATGCTAACCCGAGATAAACTGCGCATTGAAACTGAAATGTCAGCCGCGATAATAATAATACCCGAGATTTATCAGTCTGACTTTAATGTCGAAGGTTTCTGTTTTGTGAATTGATATATTGACGGCCCAAGACTACTATTAGTGCTGAGGTGATGAGTGTCGGTGTCGTCGGTGACGGTAAAATGCTTTAAGTTTTCCAAAATATGTTTGGTAAGTTAAGTTAATTAATATACGTTATACTATAGAAATTATTGGTATTTTCGCATCTATAATGTAGAGCTATTGTGTCAAGCTTTCATAGTCATCTAGTTGGCTTTTGCCCGGAGGCATCCGTTTCATAATTGTCACACCACTTTAATTGCCACCAAAGTAATTGGTCCAGTTCAAAACACCTTTGTATCCCCACAGAATGCCTCCCTCTACCACCACCTACATAGAAGGGGTGCCTGTATATAAAGTGAAAGAGTCCACTGCACGCAACACACGAAACCGAACTTACGCGCGTGTGTTTTGTTTTTATTTTTTTAAACGTGTTCTAAAGTGGTGTACCATGTTGCGTAAGAGTGTCTTTTTTGTTTTGTTCGGTTGTGCGCTGGCGTTCCCACAGCAATACCAGCAGCAGTACCAACATCAGCAGCAAGTCAGTAATTTTGAAATTGGAACGCTATTTTCTTTTTCAGCTGTGTGATGTGTGAAAGTGACAGTTGCAGTAGCAATGTGCCTGTACCTAGTTATTAGGGGAAAGTGTTTATGTCTCTGAGTAGCAGTTTCAGCCGCGTACCTATTATTAAAATTAAAAGTGTTTGATCGGTAAATACAAATACATACATAACATTAGGTATTATTGACGTAAAGTTTGTATTGCTGGTACGATATTTTAGTATTATTATTACGATTATCTATCATAGGTAAATATCATACATTATGTAGGTTTACTTCGTTTTAAACCATATCAAGTTTAATAGTTATGACTGTTTAAAATGTTGGAAATACTTAAATCAGTAAAGTTAGATGTCCTTGTGTTAAAGATTCAAGATGAAAGCCTTTCCCATAGCCTTCGGATCAATGAAAGATTAGAAGTTCTAATCGTGCTGGGGGTTAACGGAAAAGGTCGAAGTTGAAACGATAACATTCTCCCATTGTCTTCAGTTTCAGTACGTTTACATATAAAATTGCCACAAGTAGGTATTCACATATCCTTACTGGTGATACCAAGGATAAAAAAAACAAAGTATCCCTATCTTTCTGTAACGTTTCTTAGTGTTATTATCATATTAAGACATCATGAATTTAAAGATAGAAAACCTATAATTCCGAACCGAAAATGTGAACTCAAATATGGGTAAAATGTGAACTACTCGTATGGTAAAGGTAATCTTACAGTAGTTACAATGTTTTGAATAAAATGTTTATTATATTGGAAGTTTATTATAAGTTCTTATTCAGTATATCTTGTTCTGACTGTTATCCATATGAACTGTGCAAAATTTTACTAAATAAGTTTTATATAATATGCACTAGGCTAGCGAACAATGAAAAAGGTACAATAGTACCAAATTTCTCTTGTATTTCCAATCTGGGAAAAAGATGCTCACTTCAAAGTGTAACTCATTTTCGGAAAAAAGTGCTTAGCCCGTCAATCAGTAAGGTGACAATAATCAAAATTAAATCCTAAGCTCAAAATAATAATTATATACTTTGTTAAGTAACTTTGAACTACGAGTACTAAGGGTGGGTTGCACCATTTAACTTTAATTACGTATTACAAACGTCAAATCCCTTGACGAGAGAGATCAATCTTCAAGAGATTTGACGTTTGTAATAGTTAAAGTTAAATGGTGCAACCCACCCTTAACTTATCTTATGACTATTTCAATTTAATCAAGTACTATTCTTACACTGTCCATACAAATACAGACCGTTTCCCCTCGATCATCAGTCTAGATTCTTTTACCTAGATTTTGATAGATAATGTGGATATTATGAAGTAGCTAGCTAAGAAAATTCGAATCATATACCTGTAAGAGTAGATGGTAATAGGTACGTATACCTAATATGTAGTTCCGTTCTCTTGTAAAATTCACGCAAAATTATTACACTTCTTTTTTGTGGATCAGTCAGTCAAATAACCAATCAAGTAAATCGGAACCACTTGAACACATGCAACTATTACCTACCTACATATTTGGACCTAGGTATTTCATAATGACCATCAACGGAGTCTTATCTAGGTTATTTAAACAGGATCTGATATGTTACATAATGTGTTTTAACCTGGTTATTGACCGTTAAAGTATACGGTTGATTTGTAATTTCTTGTTATGTAAGAAAAAATATAATTGATACAGTTTGGCAATGATATTACCGACATGTGGTAATGAACCAGTCTCATTAAATATAGGTATTATTTGTTATGTTATGTATTTATCTATCAGCTGTTACACATTAGTACCTAATTATAACAATTTATCGAGGCTCAGAGATTACATTCGCATGTATTTCCTTCCTTTTGGCATTCACCATAGACTACTACACTAGTCTATAGGCATTCACCATAGTACACAATACTTACTATTTTCTCTCTCCAACCCAGGAAGCTGAAGGCATTCCCCCTCACCTATTGAGGCAGTACTTGGGACAACAGCACCAGCAGCCATCACCGCAGGCCACACAGATCCTCACGCGGCCACTGAACGTCGCCACTCCTGCGCGCCTGGTAAGTAATCACACAATACAGTCATAATCATTATCATAAGGGCCAGTATCGGCACATCATGCACTGTCAGCGACTGTAACTAATCAGAATCTGATTGGCTAATCCTCCAGTCCTGTTAGAGCTACTAACGAAGACTAAAAACTAAGAAAGATAATCATCAGCCACTTCATAGACTTAGGCCTCTCTCAAGGAGTGCCAAAATTCGGCTTGCCTTGTCCAACCACTACCAGTTAATAAATTATCTGAGGCAGTGATGTCAGTTATATAATCATTAATATCAGCGATCAATCCCCGACTGCTGTGTTATAAGAAAAAAGTTTACCAACTCTCAATCTGAATTATTTAGGCACTCACATCCCATTTCTCCTACTTACAGCCCTACAACATCCAACAAGAGCAGCAGCAGTACCAGCCCCAGCCCCAACCCCAGTACCAGCCGGCGCCCCAACCCCAGTACAGGCCGCAACCGGCGCCCCAGTACAGACCTCAACCCCAGGCGCAGGCCGCGCGCGACCCTCAGGAGGATTATGACGTAAGTTTTGAAGCTGTTCTATCAGTGTTATGTAAATTAGTGTCGGACGATGAAATGTATGAGGGAGAGGAACCTGTTGAAGCTTTAGGTTTCGTATTGTAAGGTAGCAAAAACTGCCCGCGAGCTTTGTTTCGCCAATAAAAGATTTCTTGTTAAAATTCTGGAATGAGATATAGGGATGTACCTATAGCAGCTTCCTACTTTTTACACACCAAATTTCATAACTTCCGTTCAGTAGATTTGAAAGAGAACTAATAATAAATGTTCACTGCTTCAGAGTAGCTTCTCTCAATACGAGCCATTAGTCTATCGTCAGTCTTTCTCATCTAAAGTTCTAAACATATACCTAACCGGCTTCCGGCTTACCTGTTACCCGGTGGACCAAGATGTTAAAGGAGTTACTATTTAGGTAGATGAGTTAGCTAGAATTCAATGTTGATGGAATTGCTGGTTTAAGCATAGGAATGGTAAAACGAAAGACTTGCTTACTGGACAGGTGGCCATTAACTTCAGTCAAAACATATTAGGAAGAATAGTAAAGTCTTTGCTTTCCTAAAGCTTTACTAGGACTTGTTACAAGCCTACAAGACCACCATATTATATGTATTATCTGCAACGTACCTACTAAGTCTTCCTAGATACAGAGACAAACGCCGTTACTCCATCACCAGTTAAGAATGCTGAATCTAAATCTTAAGACATTGTAATAGAACACTGGAAATGGTTATGCTAAGCGTTGCCAATTGTAGAACTATTATCGTGCGTTGGCAAAATACTTCCTCGCGTTTATTCGAAGGCACAGTTTTTTGTGTACAGCTGTTCCGGTTATTGCAATTTATGTGGCATATACAACTTTGTGCGTTCACCCGGTTATGTAAAAGATCTTTACGGCGATTTGTAATGAATATTTTCAGTTACGATTATGAAAGTCTATTTAGCTTTTAATTTACCGGAGCTTCCGGAAGCAGGTTATTCTGATGAGCACAAGCATCTGAAATCTAGCAAAGTAATTAAACTTTCCCAACAAATTAACAAGTTATCAAGACAAAACCACATAAACCGACGTTATGTTTTATTTACTTGGGTACCGATATACCTAAGGCTTTGCTATAGGGTTTTCAACCCATATTCCTCTACACATTAAATAGATAATTAAAGCTTAAGCATCTAATACTTGAGGCACCTTCCTGTTTTGTGAACATAATACATCATAAACCAACCTGATCTCCGCAATGGACTAAGTACGGCCAGATCCGACGATTATTAGTTTATTACTTACTACCTCGTAACAAGTTAACTTTCTCTGAGAGGCCAGTGGTCTTGCGTCGATACGCAAATTTATCGTTCATTATATTCAGGTAGGTACTTAGAAGAGATTGTAAAACGAAACCATCTTTGTATGAGCTTAGTAGCTTATATAGCTTATTAGAATCGAGCAATACTTTGTAAGGAGAGTCGGACATAACAAAACAATGGTAAATAAAATCTCGAAGTTCATCAGCAACTTATTGTTATTGGTTCTTTGTTAGAAATCCTATTAAATTTATTGTTTTGTAGGATGATTTTGATTAACTTTATAGTTCTTGCATAATAATAATAATGATTCGAACTATAATTATGTGAACACTAGATGGATCTTCAAATAGCCAGTTGTACTGATTGAAGCATGCACATTGCACATAACTACACTGACGAGGAATGCATAGGTTCCAGTGACATAAGGAACGGCAATGGAAGGTAGTACTTTATACATACAACAGCTACTAAAACCCCACTATTGATGACAATATTATTACGACCATTATTATAACCCATCTCCTTTCACAGCCCAACCCTTCATACCAGTTCGGTTTCGACGTGAACGACGACCAGTACACCAACTACCAGAACCGCAAGGAGCAGCGAGACGGTGACGTCATCAAGGGGTCCTACTCTGTGGTCGACAGTGATGGCTTCATCAGAACTGTTACTTACACCGCCGACCCGAAAGAAGGTTTTAAGGCTGAGGTGAGGAACTTTGGAGGGAATATTGTGGTTTGGTGAAGTTAAAAGACTAATTATTATCGGACTAGCACTACACTATACAGTCTAACTACATATACATATATTCTGTATAAGGGCAGAAAGAAAAGTGGATTTATCTGAAGAGAACCTTGAATGTTTTTCCTGTAAATTCATCGCAGCCAAATTTATCACCAACACCAAAATTTATAAGGGGGAAAATAATAATAATTAGGTATTTTTTCAAAATGACTTATTTAATCTGTAGAAGTATTTAACTATTATAATCTATGTCCGACTAATCTATTCCATATTACCCCAGGTTTCACGGCAACCGACCGACATTGTGGTGAAAATCCCCACGCCGAAGCCGCAAACTCTTCAGCACCAGCAGCCTCAGCAGGTTCAACACCAGCACCAACACCAGCCGCAGCAGCAACAGGCACCTCAATACTACCGTTACCAACAATAAAAAACCTTTTTTAAAGTGAAGCCGAAGAAAACAAAGCCACAGAGAGATTCAGCGGCGTTTCAAAAAGGAACGCATGTGACATTATGAACTCACAAAATCATTCCTAATTTAAAATTATGTTTCCTTTGGCTTCCGATATAAATTATACTGGCCGTAGTAACAAAATCTTTAGTTAACTTTTTAAGCACGCAAGGTTTTGTCACAATGGTCGTTAGTCCTTCCTATTTACATAATAGAATACTACATACCTACTTACCTAGATTTTGAATATTCATAATTTTTGTAGGTAAATTAATCTGTTGGATTTTAGACATGAATGTGAATAAGTTCTTATTTATGTAAAATGTACTTAAGTAAGTATACTCGATTTAAGAAAATCTGATTCTTAAAATACAGCACTTCTACTTTAGTGCAATTTTCTTAAAATTTATTGTATTTAAAATATTGTGATATAAAATAGGCTATCGTCATGTAAAACAAAGTCACATTTAAGCAGGTACCTACCCAATAACTTCAGTACCTTGAGAAGTCTGACTGTTTGTAGAGAAGTTAAAAATAAATAAAATATAAAATACTTACGTTATTTCATTTGCTTAAACGCAGCTTATAATAGAAGTACTTACATAATTAATTAAATAATAAATTAATAACTTTTACCTACCTCATACTTGTTGGTGACTTCTTAAACCTCGGATGAACACTACACTGAACAGACTGAGAAAAATACGCGGGAATCGCACTATACACATTTAAAATCCGATGGCGGAAGCGGATATTTAATTAATAGACAATTTTATATTATCTATAGACAAGCAAGAGTCAACAAAGAGTCAACAAGAGATTTATCCATAGACAAAATTTGGAGTGGAAGTGAAAATCTAAAATTCATTATTCTGAAGTTTGTAAACATTAGGGATGTCAACCGAACTTTACCGAGTTTACCGGTTATTGTTTTTCTTCACTTTGATACTTACTCATTAAATACCTACTGTGCTACCACAAATATCTTTATTTACTGTTTAACAAGTGTTTAAAACAAAATTTGACATATTTTGTAGGCGTTTGACAGCGCTAAACTCGTGTATGATAGTATTTATACTGTCTAAGTTTTTGTGGTAAGGCCCCTACACTTTAAAAAAGAGGCTGACAGCCTCCTCGGAACCATCCCGGGCGACGGCAGCGAACTAAAAGAAATTATTCTACCTTTAATAAACTCCTGTTAAAATGAAATTCTTTTTTCATTTAATTAATTTGTTTGTGCGTTTTGAATATCTTTTCAAAATGTTTAACTATTTTGAGGTATTATGTCTAATTTAAGTCGAATAATGCCCATTTGATTATTTTAATTAGTTTATAAAGGTGTTACTTATGCAAAACAATCAAAAAAATTATTGAAATGAGGCTAGTTTTTTTTTATTTTCGGTTTTAAGCATAAAATTTTGGCAAAAGATTAAAAAACCTTAAATATTACATATGTTAGAAATGGTTAAGTTTTGGATAATGCATTATTGGGTTCAATCGACTGAAAATGCCTTCCTCTATCACCTCCTGAAAGGATCTAGTCTACTAACCAATAACCCTGTATTTTACCGATGCAATAAGTTAAAAAAAATATTTTTTGACACCAAAAAATCACTCTTAATTTTTCCAATGAGTTTAATGTCGGTTTTATTATGTATAGGTATGGGTAATATTATTAAAGTTATTAACACTGTATAGAAATAAAAATAAAAATTTAAATAACTTATTAACAAAAAGTAAATTTTTCAGTCTATAGACATACTTATGTATAACAAATAAATAAAAATGGCCAAAAAATTTTCAATTCATTTTTTTGGCAATTTTTATACAAAGTTTATACAAATCATTATTATGATATATTATGTTTCTTAGCCTAATATTAAATATTCTAAAATTAAACTTATAACTAGGTATTTGTTTATAATGACTTACTTAAATGTAATAAATGCATTTTGAGAAATTTTATTTCAGACTCACTATTTATATAAAATCACACTCACATAAATAATTCGATTTCTTGAGAATATTCATACAAATATCGATGTCAGTAGTTATATACTGTAAATCAGTTTAATTGCGTTATCAATGTACAAACTTTTTATATCCGTTATAGTTTATTAAAATATTATAAGGTTTTTGTGCTATTACAGTTTGCTGAGGCTTGAACCATAGCCTATAGGTAAAAGTTAGCGGGTATTTATTTTTTAAATTGACGTGATGTTTTTTTACAAATGGCAAAATGAAATCAAATTGTTTAAATAATTAATCCTATTATATCTAACTAAGGTGTGCCTATCGGATCTGGCCGGCATACACAACCTGATTCTACGAGTACATAGTCCTGACCAGTTAAAGTCACAGGGCCAAGTGGTAAGACCAGGAACAAATACGGCACATACGTCTGAGTGCAGGAACCACGGATGAGTGAGCATTCACTGGACCTGTAAAAAAAACATATTTTTAAGTTACACAATAAGTTAAATAAGCAATTTTTGGTAGCCTTTAATTTATTGTACAATGACTTACTCGCAAACTTCAAAAACAACTTGCTGAAGAAGATCCGGGAACTTCTGAACTATTGTTACTGGTTGGCCAGAAGTCAAAGAAACGCCATACATTGGTGCTGTAGTGTTGTATCTCGTGCGGCAAAGTCGTGTGCCACCACATGAATTACCACTTGTCATTGGCGTTAGTCCTGGTATATTGCTCGCCCGTGCTGGAATGAGAAATAAATATTAATATTCTTCTTCTATCGTGTAAAATGCACTAAGCTAGCTTCCTCCAGTGTTTTGCTACTCTTATTGCGAGATATTTATTTATTATATATTTAATATTAATATTAATATTAAAATCAATTGAATATCGACCAGAGGAAATCAAAACCTTCCCTGCCTGACAATCCACTCTCTACGAAAGTAATAATGCAGAATACATGCATCACTTTAATTCAATTGTAGGTAGGTAGGTACCTATATCCATTCAATTTATTTTTAGACTTTTTGGTCAAGGAAAACCAAATAAGAATAAATAAGTAACTTACCAGTTCTATTGCCAGTATTTTTTGTATTTGCCGGCATTGCGTATTCCGTGTGAGCATCCAGAAGCGCTCTTCTCATTATTAATGGATCAACGGTTTTACTTGTTGGAAATCCAGATCTTGCTTGCCTCACCGACTGTCCCCATATTCCAGATTTTAATGCTCTGTTTACTAAATGCCTGAAATCATTAAACAATTCTTTTTTTACATAAATATAACAAATTAAATCTTATTTAAACGGTTCATCATCAACATCGTGCAAAGGAAGATTCACCATCAAATCAGATTTATTCTACAAAAAGCAAGCCTCTGGTATATGATAAAAACGGTAGGGTTTTTACATTTTGTAAAAGTATACAAACAAAAAATTTAATGCTTAAATAAACTGACATTATCTATAAAGGGAAGAAAAATTGGTCAGTAAAATTAAACAGTAAGTACGAAATTGAAGTACGTAAAGCAATCTAGGATAATAACAATAATTTCAAAATTGCAGTTAAGAAAATTACACTTATAAGGTTGAGTCGTGGGAAAATTCACACGGAATGTAGACAGAGCGTTCTAAATAACGGAATAACTGTGTATGTGCATTGGGAATAGGTACACTGATGCCATCAAGGTAGCATCACTTGAGAATATTTTAAATTAACTAGTATTAATATTATAAGGGATTAACAACTTTTTACTAAGAGTATGTACTAATTATATTTTTAGTGTTTTTAGATTTTCTATTTATTAAATCACTCCGAATGTAAGGATAAGGCAATGGAGAAACACTAATTACCTAGGATAGGGTCTTCCATCTGGTCCAGGACAGTCTGTACCTTCTAACGCATCACCCCACGCATATTTTAATCTGAGGCTGCAATCAGCGATGACACAGCTTATGACAAGAGCCTGAAAAACATAAATTAATAATATTGAAATTTCAATGAATCTTTAAGCTTACACCACGGTAAAAGAAAAAAAATATTAATATGCAAAGATGCACAATGAGGACAATCAATATCGGATAATGTCACACAAAATGACTGGGTGCTGCGCGTGAGTGGTTGTCATTGCGGTATGTATGCCGCGGCCGATTGACCTGCTTCCCGTTACCAACTTCACATTTGAAACAAAGCCTTCCTTTACTTGGCTTCATAATGATGGTCGAATAATCGTGATACGATTTTATCAATTGCTTTTGATACCGTTGCCTAGTGACGACCTACCTATACAAAATAACAGTAACAAACAGCGATAGATAATATTTTGTTTATAACTAATATATAGTTTATTAAAGATTTTGGTGACTTGCTGATTAAAATTCCTTTACAAACTGCGTTATCGTAGATTGTGTTGATAAAAAAAACGCATCTCATTTCAATATGTATGTTAAATGGTCCACAGCTAAACACACTTGTTACTTTTTGAAACAGGTGCTCCGATCCGGTTGTAGGTAGGTAGTTGGATACGCTCACAATGCGGTGGACAAGTGTAGGAAAAAGTTGTCAAGAAAGTGTCAGTCAGTGTATCTAGGTCAGAAATGTATGAATGTCATTCAACCTTTAAGACAACAGTACCAATACGCTTAAATTGTATTTCTGATTAAAGAGCTCATCGAATCATTCTTAAAATCTATCTTAAAGTGAAGTCAGTAATTTACCGTATTGTTAAAGGTAATCAAATAATTTATTATTAGCCACGTACCGTATCAAAGCAATTGGGATTTACCTTATTATAAATGTTATGTAGTAGTTAAATATTATAAATGTTATGCATAGCAATGAGAGTCTCTGGGGTTTATTGTAGGCAGGTTATGCATCTAGGAAATGATGAAAAAGTGAAATTAGATCAACTATGGATAGCGAAAGTGCTCATCGATCTCTTGGGTCTATTGTATGGACATCACGTTCTTGGACAACATTTTCCTATTTACTTCAGCACAGTTAAATACGTGATTGAAGTTTATTAGAGAAAGCTTCACATTTTGAATTTTCTCATGTTTAGAGTAATTTCTCCGATATTTGCTAGAAAGTTTATTATAGGTACATTTTTTGCGATAAAGCCCGCATAATATGTTTTCGCTAACAATAATTTTAAAAATAGGTAATTTGAAAATAATAACACTGTTTTTTTTTATTTCTGCATTAGGACCTTTATACAGTTGGTAAGTATTGTATGAGACAGACTCCTCATATGTATCAAAACTGGTTTAGCTCTTCTAAGGAAAGTAGCTAATAAGGAAGGTAACGGTAGTTTATCATGAAGCTTAGAGCTTAGTTGCTAGACTTGGAATTTATTCGTCATGCTTTAGTTGCTTCATAGTAATTTTATGATTCTTTCTTGATGAAGGCACTTACCCACAAAATACAAAATTTTGTGGTAGGTTAGTATGTATGAGTTACTTACTGTAACTTTTATAATCATACAGTTCCTACTCACATTTGATTTTGATACGAAACTGTAGTTTTTGAATCACATATTTACCGTTCAATGTTCGCCTTGATTATTAGTTCAGTAATATGTAGGATGTCATTTTGTGAATCTGCTGCAGGTAGGTATTTCATCCAATCGTTACTTATAATACGATAATGTTTTATTATGCCATATTTTCAACGTAATAGGCTTCTTCTAGCTACGAGTATAGGGTATTTTTTGTGTGCCAATACCTTTTATTGTGTAAAGTGCAGATATGTAACATAATGCCGGTCAGCCACCTTTATCTAATGACACGTTAATGCTTGGATGGCGAGCGGACACCGTACTTAACTGTAAAGTGGAGATAACACTTCACCCACAGCTTGTTTTATATTTTACCTTTTTTACCTATCTTCCTGAACGGTTTGTCTGCTCCGCATGCATAGCCAATGAGTCAGTAGACCATGCAGCGGATGCTACTTTACTCATTCTTAGACAACGGCAGTAAACATAGTTAACTCAAAAGTTATTCTTTGGTAAAAATTGTCAGATAGAAAGTTGTGGTATTGGCAGAAGAGCTAGGTTTTGTGTTGAATATATTTCAACATTGTAACGGTTTGGTCCATTTTGTAGAATCGTGAGCGTACTTTTGAAGTAAAGTGAAGTAGGAACCTACGTAGCTATAGACACATATTGCTAAAATTCAGTTGGTAATAATATCTTTATTTTTTAAGTATACTTAAATCTTCTTTATTTTGACATCGAGGTGAAGATACCTTACACAGTGTGTGCCATTTTTGCTTAGAAATATTTTAAATAAGTATTTACTGAATATTGAAAAAAATTGTAAAAGGTAAAAATTACTACAGATTATTTTGGTAGGTAGGTCTAGGTACTAATACCATACCCACATAAAAGCTTAAATACCTACATATATGTAATTATTATTATTATCACATAGGTAGGTACCTATCATGGGTTTAAAACAATGAATTAAAATTTACGCATCACTTCTACTTTTAACTTATTATCTCGGTTAAGTAGGTACTAACATAAATAATTCAAAACATTTATAAAAGTAATCCTTAAATTAATATGGGGTAGGTACTTACCAAGTTTACATAATAAACTATTAGCTTGGAACACATTTTGTAACTGATACAATAACACTAATATTACAACTCTGTTATGTGTAAGTCACTTTTATATGCGAAATTTCATCGAATGTGAGGACGATACATTCGCGTCCAAAGGAAGGGCGTGCGGTTGCGGTCGGCGCACTACCCAAGCAGACAACAAGTGGTGTTCATTATAACGGGACGGTTCGGCCGGGAATCTCTGCTGTGCCATTATCCACCTTGTAGCAGAGATATTATTTCATAAAAAATACCAAAACAATGCCATCTAGCGTGTTAGTTCGAAACTACTATACAATGACATAGACGAAATTTTAATTATACCGGTTTTTCCTAGACTGTTTTCCGATTGACGTTAGAAACATGCACATCACTATTATTTTTTTAGGAACAAACATGGCCGCATGGCCCGGTGACAGCACTTTGTCTGAAACACCAAAACAAAATAACGAAATAAATTTATTTACTCAGGATTTTTCTATACATTCAAATACAGACACTCAGTATGAAGCATTCGAGAGGGAATTCCAAGATATACGCTTGCATAATTATGACGAAAAAAGCTTTTCATCGACGAAAACTAAAATATCTCCAGAGGACTCAATTTCTAAGGAAAACACTGGAATAATACCGTGAGTTATCACTGAGTTAGCCGAAATTACAGTAATTATCTCTGTAGTCCTTTAAATTGCAATAAAACAACAGTTTTAAGTTCCCCTAAAGTTGCTCAGTTTTCAAACAGCTGTTTGTCAAACTAATTTCCATCTCGCTCGCACCATTGCGTTTCATGTATTCCCATCCCTTTTCCGTCTATTTTCATTTTTGGGCATTCTATTTTGGTCCATTACCATCATGAATTTATGAATTGGATACCTAGATAATAGTTTACTGATGACTATTGGGTTTGTTCCAGATTATTCCACTGTTGTATAGACTAAATTAACTGATTAATATTAAATATCTGTTTATTTGTAGGAAAAACGAAAATGAAAATGACACCCACAGTAGTACTGATATTGACAATGAAACATCAAAGTCCAATGCAGATAGAAGTAAGCGCAAAATTAATGACATTGGAGACGGTGGTGCGAGGTACCGGTGTGAGTATGACACCTGCTCGAGAACATACAGCACCGTTGGCAACCTCCGCACACACATGAAAACACATAAAGGTCTGCTATTATTCTTTGAGTTGTAGATGTCATGAAATAGAAACTGAGAGCTTCACAGCACAATACCTACATAATAAACTTGATGTCCCACCCCAGCACTAAGCCCCAGTTTCACCATACTCTGTTAGATCATAACAATAAGGGATTAGTTGTTGACTTCTGACACATCTGTCAAGAATATAATATGGAGATGACATATAATATATGACATTGGTATCAATTCTGAAGGCAGAAATTTTAAATTTAGCAATGTCAAAACCTTAATTTCTTTGTTTAAAATTCGACTCTATGATTGTTTCCGTAAATGTCATTTTATGCTAGCAATTTTTTTAGTTTGACAGCGTTAAAATTAGAATTTCTGCCTTCAGAATCAACATCATTATCATGTAAAAGGGGTGTTATTGATCTAACAGACAAATAAATCATCATACAACATATTTTGGTATAGTTTGATGATAAAAAATAAATTAATGCGTAAATCTAGTAACAACTTACTTTTTCAAATTTTCAGGAGAATACAGGTTCAGATGCTCAATGCCAGGATGTGATAAAGCATTTCTTACATCATACAGTCTGAAGATCCATGTCCGGGCTCACACCAAAGCAAAACCATTTGTGTGCAACATAGGCGGGTGTAAGAAAGCTTTCAACACTTTGTACAGGTTGGTATGTTTTACTACTAGATGTATATTTCACAATCAACAAGTATATTGAAAAATATGTGCTGAATAAATAAAGGTTATTTGTTATTTCAATTGAACTAAAACTGATGAAACTATAGATAAAGAGTAAATACTTATGAACAGTTGCTCCATGTATCAATATTATAGACTCAGTTGTATCCCACCTACATAAATTTACTGCCATTTTATGGGTTAAGAACTTGTATTTAAGAATTGTTCTTATTTAACATTTTAAAAATAATCTCCCTTTATGGATAGGACTATTTCCGATTATTCTTAGAGTGCTGGTGAAAAAACTAGAGCTGGAGTAGGATTTGTGTGGTGATTAGATTAGCCAGTCATATTAGGCCCGGGTCTCCTATTCCGCGCCGTAGGTCGCGTCCAGCGTCTCGCCGTAGGCCGCGTCACGATGCTCACTACATCTACGCGCCAACGTCGGCGTGTGAGGGAGACCGCATCAGTACATTTCTATAATGAGCATCGTGAAGCGGCCTACGGCGTGACGCTCCAGCGCGCTGGACGCGACCTACAGCGAAAATAGGAGACCCAGGCCTTAGTTGTTATTTGGTGACTGCCCAATATGTACTGAAGGTTTATAATCTGCTACTGCTTTTATGCACCTCATTATTCACAACAATCACAACTATAATTTACTAAGTAGCTACCTATTGAAATATTAGGTAGATAAAGCATGTCAAAAGAGATATTTTAATGGGTGCTTAGAAAGCTCACAACATTACTAAAGTAAGACTGTGATGCATGATTTGGATGTTTGCCAAACATATTAGAAGTGTAGGTAATGGGATATGATAAGTATTTGTAAACATATTGTGCAGAGATTATAAATAAATAGGGATAGAGTTTTAAAAGGTTCAGAGTCACTCGGTGAACATGAGATATCTTGACTATTTCGGTGTTTATTTCATTATACCTACTTTACTATTCATTATCTTCAGACAACTATTTCTGATCTTCAGATTACGAGCACACCAACGTCTACACAGCGGAGATACTTTCAACTGTCAAACTGATGGCTGCAGCAAATTCTTCACAACACTGAGTGATCTCAAGAAGCATATACGAACTCATACACAAGAGAGACCTTATAAGTACGTACCTATCTATACTGATGCTACATAGTTTTTTAAAAATATTATCGGGATAGACGGAATTACTGCAACTTATGTGACACCTATACGTATCATGGAAATTTTCTGTTATATTCCCATGGAGTTAATGTACAATGCCATTTATCACCAAAAACCCTGCCTGCCAATAATGGGCGCCGACCTTGACTTGTTATAACTGCACATAAAACAGCCATTTCACAATTTTCCCCGTCCACAGATGCCGCAGCGACGGCTGCGAGAAATCCTTCACAGCCTCACACCATCTAAAGGCGCACGCACGCACGCACACCGGCGCGCGCCCGCACGCGTGCGCCGCACCCGGCTGCCGGCGCGCCTTCTCCACGCCGCATAGTCTCAGGGCGCATAGCAAGAAACATCAGGTGTGTTATGTGGTTCTGTTTGTGTAAGTTGACTAATGGACGACGTCTGAAGACGTCCCCAAAAGTTCTCCGTCGCGCTCGCTGTTGAGGCTGCGCGATGTGAGTGAGCGCGATGCAAAACTTTTGTCACGTTTGTGAGTAGTGTGCAGAACGCATTTTTTTATAAATGCGTAAAAACCGATCGACGCTATAGTGTGCGATAAGATGCTTAATCGAGCAAGCGGTATACCTACATATTTGAGTCGATTATGACTGCTCGATCTACACTTGGCCCTCAGAGCGCATTTTCAATACGAATTTGTCAAAATAGCGACACTATAGTATGCGATAGACTACTCGATGTGAAAGGTCGTTCACGGCGTCGCACCAGCTGAAGGCGCACGCGCGCACGCACACCGCCCGGCTGCCGGCGCGCCTTCTCCACGCCGCACAGCCTCAGGGCGCATAGTAAGAAACATCAGGTGTGTTATATAGTTCTGTTTAGGTAACTAGACTGTTGGACGACCTATAAAGACGTGCTGGAATCGTTGTTTTGGGAAATGTTAGTGATGCATGCTAAGACACATCAGGTAGGTATATTATGTAAAACTTAATGCAGTGTACTATTTATGTAATCGAGCAGTGCGCAGTTTTTACTCCGTTCTAGTAGTGGCGCCATCTATTGGTATACGCTGCACAAGCTCGTACAAATTTGAGTCCATTTTTACTGCATACACTTGGTCCAAGAACGCATTTTCATTATGAATGCGTCAAAATCGAGCGACGAGTGTGCGATAGGCCGCTCGATCGAGCGGTAAACAAATTTGAGTAGATTTTCACTGCTCGATCGGTTATGGAAAACATACACTTGGCCCTTAGAACGCATTTTAAATATGAATGCGTCAAAATATTCAAAATCAAGCAACGCATAGTGTACAATAGTCCACTCGTTGTGAGAAGTGGTAATATGAATGCGTCAAAATCAAGCTATGCATAGTGTACGATAGTCCACTCGTTGTGAGAAGTGGTTCACAGCCTCACGCCACCTGAAGGCGCACGCGCGCACGCACACCGCCCGGCTGCCGGCGCGCCTTCTCCACGCCGCACAGCCTCAGGGCGCATAGTAAGAAACATCAGGTGTGTTGTGTAGCTCTGTTTGTGTAAGTTGACTAATGGATGACCTCTGAATACGTCCTGGCGTGGCACGGGGCGCAATTAAGACGCGGGCCTCCTTCACGCCGCACAGCCTCCGGGCGCATGCTAAGAAACACCAGGTATATTTATGTAACTTTACCCCTAACATGAAGCGTCCGTAGTCGAGCGGGCCTCAGTGATCGTAACTGATCGATGAGGTTAAACAACAACTGACACGGTCAGCCATTGGATGGGTGTATGGGTGACCAATTTCAAGTGGTGCTTTTCTGGACGCTTCCGTGCTTCGGACGGCACGTTAAGCCGTGGGTCCCGGTTGCTGCTTCGGCAGCAGTCGTTAAGCCTAGTCAGAGGCCTTCGGGCGGTTTGAAAACATTTGACAGTCGGGTTGCCCACTTATCCGACAACTCTCTCAGCACAAGCTTGCTTGTGTTGGGGTCCACCAACCCGCACTTGGCCAGCGTGGTGGACTAGGCCTAAACCCTTCCTTTATTGGAAGGAGACCCGTGCCCCAGCAGTGGGGACGTAATGGGTCGTGATGACCCCTAACATCCCGGGAAATTACAGACAGTTAAAAATCTATTGTTCTGTCTCGGTGAATTATCTTGGTTAGCAAGTAATGCAGTATTTATGGGCACAGGGTTTGAGCAAGCAGTGTGCATCTTTTACTGCGTCGAGTAGTGGCGAGTACATTTTTTATAGCGCGGGAGAGTCGCCTCCTAGCGGTATACGCGCTGCACTAGAAATCTAAACAATATGCGAGGTTTTTCTTACGATTTTATCAGTCCCGTACCTAAGAGCTTTACATCCTTAAACAAATTCTAATCAACTTATTCAGTCCAGAAGTCCAAAGTGATCATACCATAAAATATAAGCTTCTAAGATACTAACTACACTATTTTCCTTTTCAGGTTGCCATCGAAGGAACACCAACAATAAAAATAGTAGAACTACAACAAGCAAAACCAGCTAACGAGATCATGAATTGGGATGTTCTGCTAGAGTCTTTCGGGAAAATCAGCACTGAATCAAACTCCACTGACGAAGGCAGCTTGGAAGACCTCACTAGAGTTGATCCTTTATCCAATAACAATGTGGATATCACAGAACTTCTGTTTGATAGCTCAGCTAACACCAATGTAGAGAAACTAAACGTTGCCAACAACTTAAATGTGGATGGGTTCGATTTGACCGGCTTGGATGTGAACCTGGCACCATTCAATGAAAAACACAACAAGAAGAATATCTTGCCAGTTGAAAATACTTGGATGGATGTTGGCACATTAAATTCTATCGACATAACGTTACCAGTGGATGGCCCAAAACACATAACAGAAGGCAAGTCTAAAGCAATGCAACTGGCTTTGGCCAATGAAATTGAAGTGCAGGCTCCTTGGGTAGATGTCAGTGCTCTAGCAGCGTCCATATCAGAGACCCCAGTCAGTATCAAAGAGAAAACCCCAGAAAGCATATTCACACTGGCTACATTCGTGCCTACACACATGCAAAGCTACATAGACTTGAATAACGAAGGCCCATCTGCTAATGTACTCTCACAAAACTCCTTCGATCTTAACACACCTACCGTACTCGACGTGAATGAAAAAGTCTTCAACGACAGCGAATTAGTGTCAAATCTGGCGCCAAATAAGCTCGATGACTTGAACAGTTTCTTCAAAACCCCTGATGAGTTAGTGATTGAGGACAGATCCCTCCAAACGCCTTCACCGATAAAAGAACAACTGAACATCGAGATTAACCCTGCCAATTCTGTTCTTTTCAACACTGATCTGGCATTAGAGGACACTCTTCTGTTTGACAACGAGCCGCCCTCAGACATGTATGTGGTTCGCACCGAAAACATATTCGGTAAAGAAATAGCGAAGCGGAATGCCTTGGAGCAGTTGGCCGCCGACGCAGGAATTTGCTCTTGCACGAACTGCGCTTGCGACCCGTCCAATGGAGAATGTCGCAACTGTACATCTACCGAGAAAAACAGGCCTAAGTGTCCTGATAAGAAAGGTAAGTGTACAGAGGACAAATGCTCGTGCGTCGATTGTAAGTGCGACCATGCCACAATGAAATGCGCCGTCGGATGCGGAAAGGCCACGGACTCCAACCACAACACCTTCTTGGACTACCATCGCAGACACGCAAATTCTACCCTCGAAGAACTTGGAGTTTACACTCTTCACGAATGCGAGATAGACGAAAAATCTCCCGACGACGTCATTGACAGTATAAAATGCTCGTGCAAAACGGAAAGCAACGGTGATAACAGTAAAGCCAAATGCTGTACTAATACTGAAGATAATAGTATCTTCGGTATCCAGTCTAATAGTAGCCAGTCTAATTGCAGTCGTAATCAAGATAATTGTAACACCAAAGAAGCGTCCGCTTGCTGCGGCAATGGTGATATCACATCAAAAGCCTGTTGTGTCACAATCTGTTTTAAGAAACTCAATGCATTTAAGGCATTCTTGTCAGAAAACAATTTGGTGCATGCATTGAAGAACCGTAATATTAATTTAACCACTAGTTAGTAAACACGCGCTTTTTTAATCATTTGCATTTAAATGTACAGCTTCTATAACGTTTCATTGTGTAAAATTAGCATGTACTTATCTAAAGTGATCATTTAATAAATTGGTAACTTATATTATGTCCACTTTAGATATAAGTACAAACTCACATAATAATATTTAATTTGCTTTTATTGTTTTAATTCTATCTGCTTTCTTTCCGCATTTAGTCGCAGCAATATTTATGTCATATACCTATTCACGTGCTAAATGTTTAATAATGTGATTTTGTAATGCCAAATAAATAATAATATGTAAAAATGCATTAAGGAACAATAATGCTGTGTGCCATGCCAAATAATAAAAGTGCCTTAATAATATTATGTACCTATTTAAGATTTAATGCAATTACCAGTAGTTATATGAATAATGTTACCATTACAATTTAAACAACATTTTGTTGATTAATTATTATATCAGTAAATTTGTCATAGGTACATCATGTTAAGATAAACAAATGAAGTTAGGTACTATACTAAGTTAATACATAGGTAGGTACTTCTGAACATAAATTGAATCACTAAAGTCAGTGTATTTATGATACAATTTATATTATTTACATATTTTAATAAATAACCAAATTATCTTAGATTTTTATTTACAAATGTTATATTTATAGCTATCATAAATAATTATGCAACTGTTGGTGCTAATAACACTCTTTATGAAATGTATGTGCCTTTGTTTAAGTAATTGAGTACTTAAGCTTTTTATGTACAAAATGTTGAATAATTTATACTTACTCATACGAGTAAAAGTTAAGATTTATGTATGTAGGTACATATTTTCTACTTGTCATACAAAATAAATCTGTCATACTCAAACCATTGGATTTATTCTAGTCCACCCAATAAATGCTTTGAACTGCACTTGTTTTTTTAATAGTATCCTAATCCATACCTCACAGAATATGTTTATAATAAAACAATCGTTATTGCTATGATTATATTTTTTATTGAATTGAATGCTTCATGAGATCAAAATACTTAAACTTATCATTAGGTAAATAAATCGAGTTACTAATACATTAAAATATAGTTGACAAAAAAATATATAAATGATTAGTATCAACGTTAGTGCAGAGCACTATGCTCTATCACTCTCATACATAGGTACTATTAGGTACTGATGATTAAATGACTGAGTAACATGTACAAGAACTGACTGATTTAGAAAAGTAACCAACACAATAATATCTTATTTTTAAATCTTAATGTCTCAACCAAAATATAGAGGTTCAGCCAAGAACCACAAATGTTGGGCTACTGCTCCGTGGAGGCTGCTAGATCAACAAAAGTTGCTTTGCCTACGGTTTAAGTTAATAAAATCTTACATTTTCAAACCACTTGCATAGTCTAAACATTAATACATAATGTGAGATTCTATTCCAATAATATTTTAGTAAAATTATTTTATGAATCGTTTCCACTAACGCCTCTTCTTTTTGTCATGACGTCGCGGCCTCGAAATGGCTGGTCTGTGGCCCGGAGAGGATTGTTCTGAGCTGCACTCGGAACTATCAGTGAATGCCTGGAAAAAATATAAACAACTTTAAAAATATATATATTTGAACACTTTCAAATCATTAACCACTAATATCACCATAAAACCATTAATTCATCAACTCCAATAAATGTTTAGTTGTGTCTCAATTTCCCAGGATGTTATAGATGGGTAGTCAGTGTGACAAATCCTCAAACCATGCTTGGTGACAAACTATACTCCAAATCCAGTGATTGGTCCTTAGGCCAACCAGTCATAGCTTAGTGTAAGTAGCTTGTTTACAATAATAATGCTATCAGACAGATTCTACCCTATGATTGAGTAGGTCTACTTATGAAATTAAAATAGTAGTCCTGTGTGGGCACAAATACAACACACAGCACTTCATTACACAAAGACTACCAGCTGCGTATGTACGGCGCCTTTTGATATAGAATGGTCCCTGTAGTTCAACGAATCGACACAAAAATAGAAGGAAATAGGCTTACTTTGTCATGTTGATGATGATCACTCTGTTCATCAGTTAAAGTCACGCAGGCGAACAGGCAGGCCACTTGAAATACTGCCCCGATGTATAATCCATAGCGTATTATGGCACTCATGTAGTCGTCCATGAAAACCTCACTCGGAATCATTTTGAACGGGAAAGTTGCAGTTTTTATTGTAATGAAAATCAAAATAAATGTAATTTTAAATGATGCTTCGCCTTTGAAAAAGCAAGCAATGACAGTTGACACATGACACTGACAGGCCTGAGTGTGACACTGACATGACAACTGTCAAATTGGATTTAAATGTCAGAAAGGAAACACAAATCACAGACAGAAAATATCTTCCCAGAGTAAAATTGTAGTATTATGTAGTCTGAGCCTATCTGAAACCTAGTTAAACATTGTGAGATATGGCGTTTCGACTTTCTCCGTGTTCGGCATCATAAGGGTCACAGTGACAGTTAAATAAAGTCCATTTTTCTCTCCACCTTTAATTTGCAAGGCGCGGGTGCCTATATAAATAGAGTGAGTCGCCCGCGCGCCTCAGTTGGTTTTTGATTTTTGAAGTGAACACTTCGGCAAAATGGCTCAATGTAGCCACGGTTCTCGTCGGCTTCGCTCCGACGGGGAAAAATATAATATTGAATTTGCGGAGTCCTCGCTGCCGGGAGCTGTAGCGTGATGCGGACCAGGCGGCGCGGGGCCTGCCGGCTGCTGCGCACGCAGCCATTGCTGAGGATTTCGCAACGAAGGTTTGAGTTGATAAGCCGTGAGTAAAATGCTATTATTTACTGCTTTTAAAAGCTCAGCCACTGGTAATAATGCTCCGGCGCTTGGGGTTTTTATCCCACGCAGTAGGGTCCGATTCAATAGTCGTGGTGATGATTAATCACATATTCCGGTCCTACTAGTGGCGCTTGAGCTAGATACTTACATGAATGACCGCTTTAAGTATAGCATATGTTAATTTTATACAGGAAAAAATTATAAAAATATATTTTTCTACCCTCAATTTCTAATATTTTTAGAAAACAGTTGATAAAAACTTTGCTATTACAATAATGCACTTGATTATAGCTTATGTAAGGCTTTACAAACAGGAGCTTTCCAGGACCGTCATAGGATTTTTTACAGGAAGCACGTGGCTCCGAGTTTCAGTATGTTGGGACATTGTGGCATGTGCGGCGAGTAATTTGATCCGCCGGTACCTACCCGCTGAGGGTAGGCAGGCCGATTCGGTGAAATTGAAGTTTCGTGTAACCTGCACCCGGCCCTGTGCTCCCGCGCTGGCCGCCGTCTCGTGGCACCTGCATCGCAGCGTACACCCAGCCCTGCGCTCCTGCCCTGGCCACCGGTTCGTGCCACCTGCATCGCAGCATACACCCGGCCCTGTGCTCCTGCGCTGGCCGCCGTCTCGTGCCACCTGCGTCGCAGCGTACACCCGGTCCTGGCCCTGGCCACCGGTTTGTGGTACCTGCATCGCTGCATAGACCCAGCCATGCACTCCTGCCCTGGCGGCTGTACACCTGGCCCTGGCCACCGTTTTGTGCCACCGGCATCGCAGCGTACACCCGGTCCTGGCCCTGGCCACCGGTTTGTACTACCTGCACCGCTGCATAGACCCAGCCATGCACTCCTGCCCTGGCGGCTGTGTTGTCCCACCTGCATCGCTGCGCACACCTGGCACTCCTGTTCTGGTTGCCAGATCCAAACGCCCCCTGTCTGGGAAGAGATTTTATGCTCAGCGGAACCGCCTGCACTATTGCTAGCACGGTCATCATCATCATCATCAGCCATCATTATGAGTGACTTATTTAGAAGGTATCGAGTAACGTGCGCTATTCATCAGTGATTTTGGCATATGCAGACGAACGTTTACTGCCAAGGTTGGTCATGTTAGCCATACAAGGGCACACCAACGAAGCCTGAGTAACCACCTGCAGTCGCCGTAGCCGCATCGGCATGGATGACGACAAATCGGGTAACGTGCACCGCTTCTAAAAGTGTTATAGCACTTCAATTTGATGCCTCCGCTGAGGTAGGGTATTCTATTAAAGCAGCTTTCTTCTGAGTGACCTGTAGACTGCTCCTGGGGATAGTTGTGCAATAATTTTTTTTATTTTTTTTTTATTTCGATGTCTCTGCTGAAGAAACTGTCTAATGCAGCTTTTGTTCTAAACTGCCTAAAGATCATTGGACTGCTCATGGGAATGGTGACGCACGGTAAGTACAGGAGCGTTACTCTATACTGATGAGAAACGAACGAACGAGAGCTGTCGTGCAATCGGCACGTTTAATACATACAAACAGATAGAGCGGCTCGCGCCGCAGTGCACTGAAAGTTCGTTTTTCGTCATATAAAGTGACCCACCCAGACACTATCTTAAGTGTCATGACACATCGGCAGATTCCAGCTTTGAGTCTTTTCTTTTCTCGGCTGTGAGCAAAGTGAATCCCACCGGCGAGTGTTCAACCTAAAAGCACTGAGCTAATTCCTGATTTCGTGAAAGTCGTTGTTGCTATACCATACCGCTTCACAAGTTACCGAATTTATTATGATCCTACTGTCGGGTGATCATGATCGGAGTGTCATCGCGGTTTCTGAGTGGCACCATATTAGCTGTCTTCGTTATGTCCCAGTGAATTGTGAGTGTGTATCCGAGCTCTTTGTTGAAAAATGCGTGAACCTCCTACGCAGCAGCTGTCTACTAGTGGTGTATCGAATAAATCGAGTAACGGTGCTCTTGCACGAGACGACTACCTTTTGGTAAAATTATAACTTCCACTATTTTGGGAACATGCATATACCTACTGTGTACTGTGTATCACATCACGTGTAGCCGCAGCCCTACTCAATGTACGGGGCTAGATAATAAACAATGGCAGTCGTCATTAAATTTCTATGAATTTCGAAGGTCATCATTTGGAGCACAATCCAAAGTGTGAAAGTACCTATTCATGCCTAAACGGCTTCTCTAATGAAAATGTATTTTTAATTCGATTCTGGCGCAAACGTTTCATAACTATTTTTCAACACTGTATCTGCTGAAACTACTTAGACTGACTGGTTAAGATGCAGACGTGCCGTTTTCACAATTCCATTTTGAGTAATCCTCAACTGTTTTATGGATCTTTCAGTTAGTTACGTAACTAGTTACCAAGTAAAAAAATTACTTGTGTCATGCTCGTACTCGCATCTCATTTAGGAGCTCTCTGGCCTCTAGCTGAATGCTAGAACTGGTAAATATATCTACTAAGCTAGTACAGAGTTATAACCGGGCAGCGGTGACGTGGTAGCTGCTTGATTTATTAGAGTTTGCTGAAAACTTTCTAAATAAGTAATAATTATTAGTCATAATATTAACTCTTCGCAGTTCTTTCAGAATGCAACACCAGGTCGCTGAAGTAGGTAACCTTCCTTAGCTGGACAACAACAACAACAAGTAAAGAATGTCACAGTTATTCGCCGTTCCACTGTCATATCGATGTCCAAGGACTTTTTCTTGGGTATAGCTAACTACCTAAGTTTACCTATAGATAGCCGCAAGCTATCTGCTGTTGGCGAACTGTCAGTTCTGATTGATAAGTCAGGCTCGAGGTGGCTCGTCCAACTGTCCATGTTCCCGCCACCATGATTGTTGCTTCCACAGATTAGAGAGTCTATGTTGGCTGTCGTTGCATCAGGTCTGATCAGGTACAACTAACATCTTTACGTACCATCTTTATTTAATCGAGCTATTTTATTTTGTTTTATCTAGGTTGACTTAATGGTTTCAAAATCGAATCTACAACAATGTAAGTAGGTACCTACCTACGTACCTTTGAAGTGCAGCAACAAGGCGAAGCCTTAAGGTTTTGGCCGAGACCTGCCCGTAGTGTTGACGAACATACCTAAAGGTGGCCTTGTTAATGTTTTTCATATGAAGTACTGAACATTTTACTTATCCTGGTGGCATGACTGATCATTTACTTACCCAGTTAAGACATGTTAGCCGGGTTTCATTTATCAACTATTATAATTGTTATTGTTGTGTTAATCAATCTTTATTAATTGATGTCATCTACCAAGGAATGCTGCCAGAGCTCATAATATTCACACATGATGATACAGAATGATAGTAGCCCACAAAATCGGTGCAAAGGCTTATAAAATAACTTTCCTTCCTAGTAGGACTGCACAGGAACTCGTTAACCGCCGAGTTAGTTAGAATACAAAATTAGACTGTGTGTTACTTGTCAATCTAGAATATGAATATAGTGACCTGCATCATGTTTTGAAAAACTGAATACTTAGTTATCCGCCAGTGTCACAGCCTTCATCTAATCTTTTCCAGTAGCTGATGAGGCTGAGATATTTAGTAAAATTATCTTCCCTTCAAGCACCACTCCTCGTTCCAAGGACTAGATGCCGCGCCAGGTGTTGCAGGCCGTGTCGTCGTACAGGGCTGACTGAGCAGGTCCTCGAGGCTCCAGGGTCGGCTGCTGCATTTCTGAGGTCAGTCCAGAATTACATACCCTAGTCAGCATGTGCTGACCTGAGCCTCAGCGGCCTGGATCGATATTCTACATTTTACAGCTTTTAAATATTGTTGCAAAGTATTTCACTGGTTCCATCCATTCGGCTAGTGTATGTTAAAAATATTGCCTTGACAATAACAAGATTTTGATCAATAATTACTTATAAGTATTGCTTTCGAAGAGGCACTGTGTGTATCCATATGTATAAATACCTACCTATATGTAGGTATAGGTACATACCTTCCATAACTTTCTGACAAGTCAGGAATAATAAGGAAGTACTTAAGTCTTAAGTATACTTATACCTTTCTTTTTAGTATATCTATTACCTAGAAATCTATGCATTATAAATTTATAGACTCAAATATTTATCTACTGATATACTCATCAGTAGCTTATGGGTCACAGTTGGTTTTCTCTCCACCATGCGATAATAAACACATCTCACAATGTTTAACTAGGTTTCAGATAGGCTCAGACTACATAATAGACGCATTTTTCCTGAAATAAAAATGACATATTATGTATCTAGCCTATCTGAAACCTAGTCATTTCTGCATGGTGATATTACAACTGAGGCGCGCGGGCGACTCACTCTATTTATATAGGCACCCGCGCCTTGCAAATTAAAGGTGGAGAGAAAAATGGACTTTATTTAACTGTCACTGTGACCCTTATGATGCCGAACACGGAGAAAGTCGAAACGCCATATCTCACAATGTTTAACTAGGTTTCAGATAGGCTAGATACATAATATGTCATTTTTATTTCAGGAAAAATGCGTCTATTATACGTCGAAGTTTGTATAAAGTGGTATGAAGTGTATAGCAAGGACTTGTTTTTCCATGGAATTAATAAGTAGGTAGGGTAAACACTGGTGAAATTGGCCACCCCCAATAACTGGCCACACGGCTTTTTATTCGCCTAAAATAAGAAATACGATGACAGCACGCCATCTGTTACAGCTTGACACTAACCACTAGTAAGTTGTCGTTCATTTTAGTTCACACTCATTCCGCTTGAAGGATTGGTCTTCAAAATACCCGCAATTTTCTGACAGTCGGCGACAGTGCGTCTGTTAAAATGGTTGTGCGCTAAGAAAACGTTAAGCGAAGACATTATTTCGAGAGGCGATATTTTTTGTCCCCAGCTTCTGTGAGTGACTTTAAATAGTGACAACGATAGATTTTGAGTTAAGCTATTATAATTTGTACTGATTTAATCCTTAATTTGATTTTTTATTGCATTTTTCGACTTGGCCAGTTACTGGTTCCAGTTTTATAGTATTTTTAGTAACTGGCCCCCCTATGCCAGTTACCCCAATTTGCTACTTGCAAGTAAATTAACTTAAAATACAGCTTATTACCTTGATTTTAAATAGCATTTTCTGTGGTAAAAATTTTGTAAAAATCGTTCAATATTTAGTAGTAACTGGCATAGGTATTCTAGTGGCCAGTTACTACATGGCCAGTTACTGAGAACTATTTTATTGTTTCAGGATATATACTTAAATCTCTTCAAGATAATGGTGGCCCAGCCCACAAACAGCTTTCACTATTTGGACTGTATCCTCATCAATATCCGTAGTGGTTAGCAGCGATTCGAATCGGCTGTGTTGTTCTCTTTGGAAGCTGGAGTTGCCATGCCAACTTCAATTTGGTGCATCGTGGGACGAAGTGCCTGCTTCATCAGTCTTCTCTCCAGCTTGAAGTTGATATTCAGAGTGCCTCCAAGAAGTCGGTGATCACTCCCAGTTTAAAATGTATAAATCATATTGTGTAAATCACTGACGCATCTCTGGATATGTGCCGCTTGTCAGACATAATGAAGTCGATTTAATTTTTCGTCCTACACCATCGGGGCTTGACCATGTTCACTTCCTGCGGAGATGTTTCTCATAGAAAGAATTCATGAAGTACAGCCCATTCTGGTCTGTCTCATTCGAGGAAGTCAACAAGAATTTGCCCTCTCCGATTTCTGCTACTAAAGCCATGGGGTCCTACCCTCAATTCTTTGCATTCTTGTACTCCCACTTTGACGTTGAAGTCCCCATCACAATGGTGTATTGGGTCTTAGCAGAACACTTGATAGCCCTAGAGATATCTTCGTAACTATACTGTTTCGACTTCTGTGTCATAGTGTGTCGAGGTTGGTGCATATACCTGTACGACCTTCAAGGAATCCCTCTCGGTTAGTTTAAGTACAAGGTACGCTACCCGATTCGACACACTACTGATCTCCACTAACTTGTTGACAAAAAATCCTACGCCGCCAGTTGGTTACCCTCCCGATGGTAGAGCATGTGGCCAGACTTCAGGGTCATCGTGTCCCTCTCTAAGGATTTCCGATAGCCATATTCTATGATATTCTGTGCGGGAGTGTCAGTGCCTGCACCTGGCTCTCTCGAATGGAACCTTTGTGCATAACCCCAAGGTCTAAACTGTCTTTCTAAGCTTGGACCATTTCCCACCATGCTGGCATTCCACTGCGGGTTGGTGGGTTCACATATCTAGATTTGCAAAATCTAGACATGCAAGTTTCCTCACGATGTTTTCCTTCACCGTAAGAGTGAGGTATAAGGTATACATTGTACTTAAGTTAAAAGAACTAATTGGTACATGTCAGCACCGGGATTCGAACCCGCATCTCTGGCGTGAGAGGGCGGGCGCTTACCCGACTGAGCTACCACCGCTCTCCGATAGCCCTAAGATGTCCTTATTTTTTTGCCCAGCTCTACCTCGTGTTACACCATCTTCTCGTCCTCTCTCAGTGTCCGTGCGTTGTATGTAGCAAGTTGTATTTTATACAATCTTAAAATTAGTTCAAGAAGAAGCTAAGATTTAAAGATTTGACTTAATATAAACTTAAAATAATTCAATATGATTGTTTATAAAGATTTGTGATGATTTATAGATAAGAAACTTATTTTTTGTCATAATAATATGAGAATTGTGACGTTGTTACACTAATTACATTGAAGGAGTATTAAATTGTAGAAGTATTTTTGTTTTTATATTAAATTTTGTTAGAATATCCTTCCTTCATTGGAAGGAAACCCGTGCCCCAGCAGGTGGGGACGTGATGATGATGATGAACTGTTTATTTGTTAAGAAATATTAGATATTTCTCATTATTAAGTGTTAACACATTAACTACGTCATAACACATTAATTGTAATAGGTTTTTTATAATGTTTGCAGTAGTTATAAGGTTAAAACTTGTCATTTTAGTTAATTATATTAGGTGGCCAGTTACTGCAAAATAAGAGGGCCAGTTACTAAAATTTATGGCCAGTTACTACACAAAAGTGATACTTTTCATTTAAATAAAGATATTTAAATAAATAGTTCTTATTGATTATTAAATTGATCAAAAAAACAATCAACAGGATCTAGTGAATCATTAGATATATAAATCACCTAAATCAGATCATGCATTTAGATGGAGCACACACGTAAAGTGGCCAAGGTGCTTAAGTGGCCAGTTACTACCCCTTTTCCCCTACCTACAGTGAAACTATAAAGTCCTGAAATTAAATGAGGGCACTGCTATCTTTCATGTAGCAACCCTATATAGCGAAACATAACTGACTTTGATACTTGAAATTTTGCCTGAACAACTTACCATCCACAAAAAAAGCTCTTATACAAGCTAGAAGGTGTTAATATGAAGCCTATAATAGTGAAACCAATAAATATTTATTTAGATAACGTTATTACAACTGTATAAAAAAAACTGGATCTGTTGACGAAGGGCACACATAGTAAAGACATCAATTGCTCTTTTTGGACGGCCAGTTCTGTTTCTTCCAGGAGTTAGGAATATTCCATATTTTGCCCTCTTTGGCACGCTGGTCCGATATAACTATAAAATAAAATAAAAAATCTTTTTGAGTTACACAATGGCCCCCAAATTCACACAATGTGAATTTAGTAAGTAAACAAAAAATATATCTGCAAGTATCAAAATGTTAAGGTTTGACTCAACTGAAACCAGATGAAACCTACAATCAATGGTATGTAAACAATGTTCGACTTGGGCTCTAAACCTAGGTTTATCGATAAATGAAGCGTTGGTACTAATAAAAAATGAGTTATTACAATTTGTACAATGCTACATACCCGTCATACACGCTGTACGAGCGTAAACATCCTCCAAATTCGACAAAATGTGTCCAGCTTGATGTTCCGCTAAACATTGTATAAAAACTCGATAAATAACTTCACTAGCTTAACTACGAATATTTTTCTTCATCTTCCTAATTGCAACCAAGCGTAAATTGTTGCTTTTATCTAGATTATCCTTATAATTAATAAGAAAATTCAAAAAAACAGCCAACCGCCTATTGACATAAACAATTGTTATGACTTTTATGTTTCTTTTCTAATGGTGCCAGGCTCCTGAAATTTTTAGTTCCTAAAACATTAATTTCAGGACTTTATAGTTTCACTGTACTTACGTAAAAAACTTACATACATTTCTTTTCTATTTTCTATGAATGAAATATTATTGAAGGCAATACTGACTGACTGGGATGGACGGACGCTGGTCCCCTGGGACTCCTGGGAGCGTGTTAAGCTGCGTACAGACCGGCCCAACGAACGCTCAACGATGGATATTTAATCATACATAATACAGGGGCGATTACAGCAACGAAGGTCAACGAAACCCGTTCGTTGGCGTTCGTTTGACCGGTCTGTGCGCAGCTTTAGGAGCTTGTTATGGGATTCTACATAGTACCTATATTGTGTAAGTAGGTACGTTTGCGTCTTCACATCCAGCAGCAACAGTTAGAGTGGCGGCCTCGGCGGTTCAAAATGCTGCTAGATTAAAGCACCAAACTAGGTAAGTACCTACCTATACGGTTTTGAAAACCCTTTAGCATTTGTGACCAGAGGACCAGAGGGGTTTGGGACAGTGAGGCTAAAGCCCTCATAAGGGATTTAGAATCTAGACGGCCGTATTGTCTCCTGAGGATATGATCGTCGCTTCAGTCGTAGGTACTTGGCTCAAAGCTCTTGTGTTGTGCTACTTATTCAAAGAGGTAACGCTAACTCATGGTGGATAATTAATTCATTAACTAAAATTTTATATTTTTACTTCTTTCTTTGACAAAGCTTGTTATTTATTTATCTTTATTAATTTATGAACACTTTATAGTAATTATAAATTACTTATGAAGTAACAATAAAAAACAAGAGTAGAAATTTTAAGATAACTGAACAAAGGCGGGCTTATTGCCAAAAAGCAATTACTTCCAGCCAACCCTTGTTAGGTTGGGAGAAATTGTTAAGTACTTCATTTTATTCAGTATTCTTATCTAATAAAATTGTAATAAGTAGGTATTAATAAAAAATATAACAATGAGCCGTACAGTGTACTTCAAAAAAGAAATAAAGTAAAAAGAAACAGTAAGTAGGTACTTACTCACTTTACTTACTTACTTAGATGAAAAACGGTCAAAATAAAGACCTTCTAAATAATGCATGTAGTAGGGTATACCTACCTAACTACCTATGCTGACACGGAGTCGGGCTTTCAGGTTTTTACTTCACCTATCTAACTAAATCTAACTCAAGTCTAGTTTTTTTTTAATCATGCATAATGATGCAACATAACTAGGTACTATATGCAACTATAAAGTCCTGCAAACTATTATTATTTAGCGACTTTGTTGGTTTGTCGTCGATGCATTATTATATTTATTTAAGGAAACATCCGTTAAATTTATTATCAATCGGTATTTTATTTTTGAAATGTAAGTAAGTAAAGTTATTTACGAAAATGATAAAAGTCATTGCAAAATCTTTATTGTCAGGACTTTTTAGTTCCGTTTCTACTTACAGATTCCACGTTAAAACATAAATTATTTAAAGAACTGATATAGCATCCTTTATTTTAAGCTAAACACGTCACACCTGGCTGTTTCACAAGTTCGAAAGTTACGGATTTATTTCTAACTTTTGTAAAGGTTTTGAACTTTTTTCCCTTCTGCCGATCAACCCCTCGAGTTTGATGGAGCATGCGCAGAGCACCCTCCGCTGACAGGGAAAGCGTATCCCAACATTTTACTTTCAGTTGAGTTCTAGACCGCGGGACGTGATCACTATATCCTATTATCCTGGAAATACGTCAAAAGTTTTACGACAACTGTTTTCATATATTTTCAAAAATAGTGGCTTAAAGTGGCGTTATAAAATAATTATGTGAGTGGTGCAGGGTGCAGTTAATGTGTCGGGGTCCTTAGAATGTGATCGCCTCAGATATGGGAGGAGACGTAATTGCAAATGTTAATGGTTTCGGTTCATTAATTTATAAATGGAAGTGAAATTATGGACATGTTTTCTTATAATTCACGTGCATTTGGCTTCTTCAATCAAGGAAGGAAGTGGAAACACAAGTAAGTAGTCCCTTAATTTTTTAATGTCGGTATGCGGTGTCCAGCATTAAGTAAAGTAAAATTTATAATTGTGCATTCTTTTGTAGATCACAAACAACACGCAGATGATAATGCATCAGTAGAGAACCTGAAGAAGGACACTGATTTTGATAGTAATTTAGGGACATTAGATTTTCTAACCAAAAATAAGCATCATAAAGAGCACAAAGATTATTTCCTACCTCCAGTATTTCCAAGTAATGAGGAAGATGAGGATGAGGAGGAAGACGACGTACCCTACGACTATGACTATGATAACAAAGAATTAAACTACAAAGATGACGCAGAAACGCAAACTACCAAAGTTGACCTGGGAAGTCCAGATGTGTTAACCTTCGATGATAAAATACCTATACACACAGCCAAAGATAACTTACCATATTTTCTACTCGAGCCTGAAAACACTTATGTTGTCAAAAATAAACCGGCAACTTTAAAATGTAGAGCGGCAAATACGTTAGAGGTAAGATTAACTGTAAGGCTAATTTTAATTTTGGTAAAGAAGATGATGATTTTGTTAACTAGTTAATTTACAATTTAATTCTAACATTAAGCAAAGAATGTAATAACCAGACATACCTGATTATTACTTACTTATTTAATAACTTCTTGTTTATGTATATGTTTTTGTAAATCTTGTCTAAGTACATCAACGAAATCTGAAAAACCCCGCAATTTTATAGGTTTACTTCAAATGCAACGGTATAAAGACTCAAGCTCTTAATTTTGAGTTTGTGGACCCTCATACCGGAGTGAGAATCATTGAAGGCGAATATAATGTGACAAGGGAACAAGTGGAAGAGTACTTCGGTACAGACAAGTACCAATGTTCTTGCTTTGCTTGGACCAGCAGAGGCCATATAAAGAGTCAACCTGCGTTTGTTGACCTAGCATGTAAGTAACGTCCACTTGATTGCCCGAAATAACACACATACTTTACATATAACTCGGTCACATTATCTCTGCACCTGGTGTCGATGACGTCACGTCGGCGTTATGTTTCTGTGTGCAAAATAAGAATCGCTAGAATTGTGCATGCTCACGACTGTAATCCCCGAAGGGGTAGTCAGAGGTGGGTCGCATGACTCGCAAGCGAGTCACCCGCTTTTCGTTGTACATTTATACTCACGTGATAGGTCGTCCAGCCAGGTCCAAAGATAATGTGACCGAGTAGTATTCAGAACACAACTTGTTAAAAAAACTCAAAGCTCCAAGCAAACACAACAAGACGTAAAGGCAACGTTTGTCCGTAGACATAAAGAAGCAGTTCATATCGACACCTCAGTCGCAGCTGGTAAAGCAGTACACCCAGGCGTTACTCCGATGCGAGCCGCCGCCCGCAGCACCCTTCGCCCAGCTCTACTGGCTGAAGAACGGCGCTCCCTTGACTCTGGATGACAATGTGCAGACGCCTAAGGAAGGGCACTTGCTCATCAAACAGGCGTCTTTATTAGTAAGAGAACTTTTAGATGCCACTACTTTTGAAATAATAATGATGCCTCTGTATTTTTGTGCATTGTGTGTTTTGTTTCGTTGTAAGTATATATCTTTGTGGTGTATTGATGATAATTATTATTGTAGGATATGGCAAACTACACTTGCGTTGCTGAAAACCTGGCTGGTAAGAGGATATCGGAACCGGCGTTGCTGACTGTTTTTGGTACGTGTTGTCTATCTGTCAATACTTACTTCACTAAAATTACGTCGGTTAGGCGGATCTCACACTGCCACGGATCACGCATGGATGCGTTGCCGAACGTTGCTTGTAAGAATCTGTTTGTATAGAAAACACGAGCATCGAACAGTCCAACACATATCTACGTGAGTTCAAATGCGGGCAGTATGAGAACTGCATTACATGCATATGCTCAGGAGTCTCAGGACTGTAAACCCCCCGTATCATCGTCAGATGTGACTCGCAAGCGTGCTACTGGTACCGGATTTTCACTATACATTCACGTCAGGTCAATTACAAATTTCATATTTAATTTTAGTAAACGGAGGCTGGACACCCTGGTCAGCGTGGGGTGAGTGTTCTTGCGCCGGCCTGTCCCAAGGAGGCAGGCGAAGGGTGAGGACGTGCACCGCGCCACGGCCCCTGAACGGAGGCCAGCCGTGTCTCGGCCCGGCTATACAGAAGACCGCTGACTGCCTTGACTGCGACCTGGGTAAGATATCAAACTGCTAGCCTAGCACGGGGCACAAGACGCGGACGTTAAGGCGTGAGTTGACAAAAGCTTTCCGTCGCACTCGCTCTTGTCTGGTCTGTCTTGGTCTTGGCGAGCGTCTTGCGTCCCGCACTAGGTCTTCTGGAATACACCCGAGCTCGTATTGTTCTATGAGCGGATGATGATCAAAATAAGTCTTGTAAATGCTGGTGTAGGTACAATATTTTATTCGAGATTTTTGGTTACAGATGTCTACGTCGATGGGTTGGATGAATTGGCCGATGAGTCATCGGATATTTTGCTAGGTAAACTATTACAAGTAGTTGTCTCTTATTAGTAAATTTCTACAATCTTGGAAAAATTCAAATAAAATAAGCTGAATAAAATTTAAGTACCTACTAGTACAGGGTGTTGCAAAAAGGTATAAGTACTAAGCCGATTGGAGGTGACCCAGAGGAGTCAGAGGGTCATTCACGTTTTCGTGAATTTTCAAAACTTGTACAACAAAAGTTGTTCAGTATGACGAGTCACCCTCTTTCGGCTTAGTGTGCCCTTTTTCCAACACCCTGTATAACCATTCTTTTTATCCCTAGGTCGTTGGTCCCAATGGTCGGAATGGTCTCGCTGCGACTCGGACTGCCTGCAGTCCAGACGCAGGAAGTGCGTCACCAGCTCGGCGTGCCTCGGCAAGGACTACCAGGTGGCGCAGTGCCCTCTCTGCGTCAGGACCTCCAAGTCGGATATGATCAATAATGGTATCTCTTATTTCAAATCTCACAGACCTTTATTATAGTTTACCCTCAAATTCATAGACTGCAATGTAAATTTACAACCAGTAGTTCATCAAGCTCTATGAATTTGGGGTTAAGATGTGTATGTATGTGTGCTAACACTGCTAACGAAAATAATGTGTCCTGGCCTGGGTACCAAAGACGACTTTTTGTAGTAAAATAATTATACCTAATAGCAACATATTTAAAACACACTAAAAATATTTAAAAGGAAAAATATTATTATCATTATTATTTATTATTTGATACTTTATTGCACAAATATGAAATATAAGTGTACAAAAGGTGGACTTAATGCTAAAAGCATTTTCTAAAAATATATACCTACTTAATAACTATGTTTTTTCAGGATCATCGTACTGGCCACTTTTGATTGCATTGTCGTTTGCCGTTCTAATATTCATTGTCGTTGCTGTTTTGGGAATAAAGTATTTGAAACTGAAAATGGCTGAACCGTACGTGAAATCTCATCCAGGTATGAATCATATTTAGCATAAAAAAATGTTTACACATACATAATTTTAAACATATCCTGCTAGCCTAGCACGGGGCGCAGGACACGTACGTTGTTACAAAACTATTGCATCGCGCTCACTCACATCTTGATGTGCGCGTCTTACGACCCGTGCTAGCTCTTCTGTTAAAAGTAAAATTTCGAATGTATCTAGAGAAATCCAGGAAATAGGTACCTACCTACATACTACCAATATTACTTAAACTTTACATTTGCTCGTAGGCTCAAACTATTTCGGAAACGTGATAAAAAGAACTCTGACGAACCAGCCAGACCTCACCATACACGAAGAGTTCCAGACCATGGACTCACGACGCACGAGACACTTGAGCATGTCCACTCACCGGAACGAACACTTGTATGAAGTGCCACAGCTTGCTAACAGGTAAGCGGTGGAGTAGGAATAATGAGTAATTATTAAGTTTACCGTTTACGGTTAAGAGGTACAACTTCAAGTACTTTTCATCCTTTATATAGGGTGAAAATGACTACTGATCAAATTATACAACATTTTCCAACAAACCTACGAATCTTCTGAAATTACCTTTTAGTGTTATTTTTTAAGCTAGCTTACAACATTTCACAATTTTTTACGATACTAACTTTCGATAATATATACGATACCGATATACATATAGGTGACGCTTACTTAAATAAGCTTACAATTTTATTATTCCTAAACGTCCGTTAATTTTTCAGTTACATCTCGCCAATAGACCAAGAGGTAAGAACTGATCACCGGGCGGAGAGTGTGAGGACGTTCGCTTGCAAGGATAACACCGAGTCAGACCGCTCTGACTCTAGCTGCTTTTTGAGCTGTGAGTTTGTCACCGACACTATTACTTGTGTTATTGTTGTTTTGCACTCGCATACGCATGTGTACCTACTTGTGTAGTTAGGTTGTTAATGTTGCTGCTTCATCATCACAACCCACCACGTCTCCTTACAATAAAGGAAATGATGAACGATTTCAAAATAGTAAAACGATCAGTTTTCATTGTGCACCATCGCATATACCACATTCTCGTATTTTTCTTTTCAAAGTTGTTGTTAATGTTGTTATGGAGTACATACATAATATAAGTAGTATATTATATTGTTTAGGTTTATTTCTTCTGTATTTATTTCTTTTGACACAAATCAACATGCTAGCAACACCTTTAAAATAATTATTTACCTACCTAACTATAAATACCCAAAAACCGATCACATAAAACAGTGCACACTTAAATTTTCAGCGGGTTCCTCATATGGCAACGAAAGTGTAGAGATGTCGCCTTCCTTGAAGAACAACGTCTCTGTAAATTCTAAAACGCTCGCACTCAACTCTATAGAGACGTCAATTTCCAAGATAGTGACTTCGGAAGGCAACTGGTTGAATTTACAGAAATGTGGCGTCAGTCTTTTTATACCGGAAGGAACAATCGATAAGGGAGAAGAGCTATTCTCTATTGAGGTCGCCGACGAGGAGTGGAATAGACCGATACTGCAAGAAGGTAAAAATAACCAGCTATTTATTTTGTGCCTTGAAGATAGAAAATATATTTAGTTTTACTGTTGAGGATGATAGTTTCATCGAAAATTATGATTTTATTTTAAATTAATTGGCTCAGATATTCAATATTTTATCAGAGATAACCACAAAATTACCGGTGTGTAATAATTTAAATTTTTTTTTTAAAAAAATTACTCTTATTCAGCTGGAAGCTAGTTGAATAAATAATGAAAACCAAAGTATTAATACTCTAGTGCATAAAATAGCCACAGTATTTATGGACTTCCAAGTTTCCTATTGTTAGGTTCGATGAGAAATTGTGACCTGATTCGGAACTAGAATGTCAGAGTGCTGACCCGGAACTCGGAATATACCTGGTTTAATTATTCAGCCTGACCTTTGGTTTTGTTGATGAATTTCTCTTTATTAACAGCAACTCCATCCACCTGTCTTTTTATAGCCCCATAGCCGTAGAGAGTTCTAGTTTTAAATATTTCATTTCACAATCGTATGAACTATCAATAGGCATTTTAAAATACTTTAATGAAATCAATTAAAATAAACACTGCCCGTTTAAAACTGTTTAAGAAATGTGTAAGTATTTCAGTTTTTCAATTCCCGTCACCTACAAGCGGAACCGAAGCTACGAGTGCAATCAAACAATAAAGTACCAAACAATAGAAAACTCTTTGTAACGATCGTCTATTGTTTCAGGAGAAATACAACTGAGTCCGGTTATCCGCTGCGGGCCGAAGAGCACTCACTTCCGGAAGTCCATCATCCTGTGTTTCCCCCACTATGCGGCCTTGAGGAACGGCAGCTGGTTGCTTTCCATCCTACAGAGACCTGACGACCACGCCAGGGAGTGGCGGAAAGTTCTAACCCTCGGCCAAGAAAGTCCCGGAGCTCCCGTGTTCGCGCAGGTTGATCCCGGAAAAGTTTTCCTTGTCGGCGAGTTTCTAAGCGACTTTGTTCTAGTGGGACGAAGTTTCAGCGGTCTAGACGCCAAGTTGCTCAAGCTAGCTCTCTTCGTGACCAAACAAATGGAGGACGACAACCATTACACCTTAAAGATCCATGTCATGGACGACACACCCTATGTGTTTTATGATTGCGTAGAAACGGAGAGGAGGCTCGGCAGCACACTCCTCTGTGACCCGAAGACGATTTATTTTCAGGAAAACTGCTCTGATTTGTGTTTCAATATCAGGGAAATGGGAGTCGGCTGGAAAGTGAAATCTGGGGGGAAATATCAAGAGCTGCCGTACAACCAAGTGTGGGGAGGAAACGTGAGGGACTTGAGCTGCGACTTCGTAATACAACACACAGACGCAATAAACTGTTTAGAGTTGAACTTGTCCGTGTATCAGAAACAAAAGCAAGCGAATTTTGTTAATTTCAACTTTAAAACGAACGATTTTAATTCCAACTTCAGTTGCAATGTGAAGCGATTCAGTACGTGCAGTGCCGACGTAAACAATGTCAATATATTAGAGAATCCGTTTCATTACTCTTCGCTCTCTAGAAAGGAAGGTCGATATGATTTTGTTTATAAGAACAACAGTAATTTATTTAGAAGTAACTTTAGTGTAGACAATAATTACAGGTATAATGTTCTAACTAAGTCGGATAGAGTGATCCTGTGTAAGTTATTGGATGGCTCGTCTCCTAAAGGTAACGATTGGAGGCTATTAGCAGAGAAATTGAAGGTAGATTCATATTACTATTACTTCTCGAATACATGTTCACCCACTGAGAACGTGTTGAATCTGTGGATGTGTCGGAACAATGACTCCAACATGCTGGTGAACCTGGCGAGATTATTCCGAGAAATGTCAAGGATCGATTGTGCAACTGTAGTTGAGAGACGCTGTTTCCCGAATTAAATGTATTTAATATGCTTTGTAATATGTAGCAAGAGTTCTATGACGTTTGATTGACAGATGCTGGTTTATGTCTGGTCAATAAATGTATGGATTTGACAGCTGTCATAGGATCTTGCTATATTTTACAAAGTACTTATAGCCATTATTTACTTGCAATGTTTATAAATTAGTACGTACTTAAGTATCTTAGAAGTGCTTGATATTTTAATAAAGAGTATGTTTTAAAAACAATAACTGTATTGTAAATAAATAAAATGGATAGTGGATTGTTTAATGAACACGTATTGAAGTAGTGATTTCATTTTCAAATAAACTTTTTGACTATTTTATACATGCATTTCATTTAATATGGTTATTTTGTAGAAGTTAATTATTTTATCAACATAAAATTGATAGACATTGATTGAGATGAAAATATTATTTTTAGCAACTTTTCCAACTGACATGCTAACATTTAAATTGTCAAATATTTTTAAAATGCGTTAGTACCTTTAAAAAAAATAAGTACTTACTGCCTTTGCCGTTTAACGTGAACTTAAATGTTTACAAACTTTGAAACTCAACTCGTGGCTTTTCTTGAGTTAATTCCGGAATATTTCTTACAAACTGTTAACCGTAAAATACGAATTACCTAACTCGGTTACCAACTTCCAAGTTGAAAAGTCCAATTCTAAATCGACATTAAAAATATCAAGCTTGCTTAACTTTAAAAATGTTACGTTGGAATTGTGATTTATGTAGGTACTTAGGTAAGTTATTTTATGAAAAAATAAATAAAGTGTGATTTAAAAGTAGCGTTATCATAATCTGAAAAACATAATGCACCAAACCTAACTAACCCAAGGAACGGAAAAAGGAAATACCTAGTAACTACTAGATAACCTATCGCACCTTACGCCTAGAATAGCCTTTATAGCAGATACAGCCTTACTACCTACTATATGGAGGTAGAACATAGCGCCGTAAAGGGGATCTCATCTCGACTCGCCGTGACCCATATACAGGGGGTTCTAATCAAGTATTAATACCACACATATACCTGACGATTGCTTGGTTAATATTTGAGGTCGCACGATTCTGGTTGGGGCTATTCCAGTTTTACTATTTTGCGTCTAGCATTCGAAATGAGGTGATGCTTTTTGTAAATGAAATACCTACTTAGTTGGGTAAGTGCTCTTTTTGTGATGAGTTCTTTACTTTCTTTTAGGAAATAAGTAGGTTTTGCCATGTAAATGTTTAGGATTACGCTCTATTTTAATATTATTGTTTTGTTTTCGGGTTTTGCTAAATTAACCCGGGAATATTGTTGTTTGTAGATAAAACATTTGTCTTTATTCGTCGGCAGCCACTGCCTAGCATAAAACTATACTTTCTTAAATGAACACAAATACAAATACAAATCATAACACCTCATTAAACAAACGTGAGAGGGTAAAACATTATGTAAGTATTTCCTGAAGAAGGACCTTCCACAATGTATCTCTACAATCCCTTGATTAGAGTTTCATGAGACGGCTGCCAGGAGGCGTCGTGTAATAAAAAGCAGGTTATTGTTTTTTCATGGACTTCCTTGAGCTATTATTACATGTTTCTTACATTGATTTCTTTTGTTCGATATTTGACAACCATTGCCTGCCGTTCGCCACCTGTAAAAAATAACGACGAGTTTAATTTAGATTTATGAAAATACCAATTCGGTAGATACTTTGGAGGACGACTTTTTAACAAAATAACTACTTATTAAGAGCTTGGCCATAGACTATTGTACATAAAATAGTAAATACACCCCTAGATACGATCAGATATATCACGATAGATATCAATAGACCATTGATTTTGTTATATTAATATATTGACATTCTCATACCTAATTTTAGTCTATAGGAATATAATATACCCACGAAGCATCTATACAGGGTGTTGCAAAGAGGGTATACTAAGCCGAAACCTACATGTGCAGCATGGTTTATCTAAGGCCGAAACTGAAATCAGAATTTAGGCTTAGATATACTATGCTGCACATGTAGGTTTCGGCTTAGTATACCAATTTTGCAACACCCTGTATATAAACGCCTGCATCTGACCCAAGTCATCCGAAGCACCAAGTAGCTGCCTCTCCACCAGGCAAGCGTGATCTCCACGGAGACAACCGTGACAGGCCCTTGAGAGCTCTCCAATTAGTGGTGACACGCTTCACGCGAGGAACCTAAATGTTTTTTTCGCTTCAAATGGACGCTTACCTTAAGAATTCAAGGAATGGTTTTCATGCTGGAAATTAAATCCATATTATGTTCCAAATATAGTTCCAACCGATTATAAGTCAGATAAAAAAAAATACAGTAAATAAATCGGTTCGTGAATTGGGAATATTACCTACTATTTACTATGTTCAGAACAGTTACCTCAATTTACTTACCTACTTTTGTACTTGTCATAGCAGACAGGGTCACCATATAATCCACTCACAAACTTATAATCCACTTATCTCTTGCCATCACGAAACAACGGGCTAACATTCATTTGGAAGAACAAATCGCTACAGTTACCGGGTTTCATAAGCACAAAGAGTAACAAATAATGCTTTTAGCGGCTTTCCCGTCCACTCAAGACGCATCATTTCGTTTGGAGCACATATAGTAATACAGTGGTGTTATTCAACTGTGATACTTAAACATATGACGTTAGAGTTCAGGTGGAAATAAGCAGGGAAAGTGTGATATGATGTGATGTATGCGAAATCATCAGGGCATTGACGGATCTGATGGGTGGTGGCATTAAGCGCTTAGTCCTATTCACAAAAAGGGGACCTTTGAAAATATAATATATCGTCTCTAACTTTTGGACGACGAACTGGTACCTTGCTTACCTAACCAGAGTTGATCAGTGAACTATGCCCAATTTGGGCATTTGTTGATGGAAAATAGTGATTATAATATTGATCACATGACTGTTCAGTTTACTTAGTGAAATAATTATACTCACATTGGGTATTCTATTCTATTCTATTCTCTGTGGGGGTAACAGTACCTGCACCTGGCTCTCTCGAATGGAACCTTTGTGCATATCCCCAAGGTCTAAACTGCCTTCCTAAGCTTGGACGATTTCCCCACCACGCTGGTCCACTGCGGGTTGGTGGGTTCACATAATTATCTAGATGTGCTAAATCTAGATATGCAGGTTTCCTCACGATGTTTTCCTTCACCGTAAGAGCGATGGTATACATTGTACTTAAATTCAGAAGACCTTACTTCATAGGATCATTTCTATAGTAAGCTCTTCACGAGATCTCACATTGGGTAATATTTTATAATTTTAAAAGCAGTACTATGTACCACTGCCTCATTCGGCTTGAAATAAATATAGATAGATAGAATATTTTTTGTCTGGACTTATTGGTAAGTACTACCTGCTGTACCCAATATGCAATATTTTAATTAATTATATTTTTCAATTAAAATATAAAATGCAATATTTTAAAATTAATTGAAAAATATAATTAATTAATTAAAATACTTATCTGTTTTTCACCCCCTACAAAATCTACAAAAGTAGGTACCTACAAAACCTACAGCCAATATTCAATACACCAGTCAATAACACTTCCTACCATAGACGTCTCGGAGTTTCTCGAACTCGTCTAATGTTCAGGGTTTCCGATCCAGTGCGTCGGCGGAAGCGAGGGGGCTGCTCCCCTGTGAAGACAAAGAGACAATGGATGTCATCCCTGATGGATGTACGTGTAGACTGCATGGTGACTGAGGCGAGCGACGGGTGACATTTGATGAGTGACTGCAGTGTTTCCGCTGCCGGCTTGAAAGGAACTGCCTTGCAATGGAGGAAACTGGAAATGGTACAGTTCTTTCGGTTGCTTGCGTGATATTAGATTGTGTATTTCCGAGCTTTTTTACAATAAGTTTCATAGATGAAGAAGATTAACATTAATAATAATTTCAATTTAAATGATTATCGAGTCGGTGACAGTCGGATTGACAGAAGCACATTTCAAACCTTTGAGACTTCCACTTTCGATGGCAAGTTATCAAAAGCTATAGCAGAATTTGTGTACATACGTAATACAAGGCATACCCATCTGCCGGCTTCCGAAATAACTTTTTACCTGAAAAGTCCGCCGTCGCTCACGGCTAAAAGGTCAATACTTTATCAATTTTGAACGAGCTGAAAAAACTCATCACTGAAAAAGCTCTGTAATACGGAAGCACTCAACAGGATTAGAAACATAATCACTCATTGGTGAACTCTTGCGCTAACTTATGGTGCTTTTTAAACGTATTCACCCTCCGCTACTCGTAAGTTTCTTGGGAGGAAATTTCGAGCGATTAAATCGACCCGAGAGAGGAAAGTTAAGGGTTAAATTTGCATAACGCGTTGGCCCCGCGGGGTTAGTTTGTATCGCACATTCTCGATAGAAAGTGAATTTCAAGATAAAGTTGCGGCAAAGTTTACATACTTTGCTGATTATTTTCTTGATGTAAAATAGGAAGATAAGGCATCGTATTTTGTTATAATTTCTAGCTTTTTATAATTTACAATTGTGCACGGTACTTTTTTTATTAGATTGTGTTTTACTTCATAATAAGAATAACATAATGTTATTGTAATAAAACTTAATTAATCTCAGAGAGAATTATTTAAAATAAAACTAATCCCCACACAATTTATACTTCAAAATAAATTGAATAACACTAAAGTATATCTTTTAACATCTACACAATATTGCTAAGTAGTATACCTAACTGACTGTAAACATGATAAATTGTAGGTAGTTTGCAATTTGCAATATGTACAAAGCTTCTCCGTAAACACCGTAGAAAACCAAGCAGACCATAAAATCGAAGTGCGTATTTTACGGACCGGTGCAATTTGCGTAAAAACAAAACACGCTCACTGTCAATCACAGTTTTGGTAACATGGGGGCGCGCCGGAGTGGAATGTCATGTCAGCCATCTGGGCATGCTGTGACATCTTTTAAAACTCTATCTGAGAACCTTTGATAAACAATACTAAAACAAGTTGCTAACAATAGAACTAGATAGAGTGTCAGTGCTAAAGAAACATCTCGACAGTTATTTGTACTGTACCTCACTTTCCTAAGTGAGTTCTTATTTTTAAATAGTTCGGTTAGAATATTTGTGACTATTCATTGGTACAATGGCTCTATCTCCGTTTGGCAGCTTTAGCTTTAGCTTTGTTTTAGTATGTGACACTACATCTTGTTACACTTGTTGGATAATAGAGAAAAACGAGCTTAGGAACGAAAACGAGCTCTCTAAGCTTTCAGCTGTAAGCTTTAATATCTATTTACAATCCACAAAACAATAATTAACACAGTGTAAAAAATAAACACATTTATAAGTATATGCCTTTCTACCTTTATTTGCACTTATACATAGATATGCCGTATGTAGGTAGCTTTTTTCTCACCATTTAGCAAACGGCCGTCAATGCGTCCAGTAAAATTGTCAAACTGATTGTGTCTCGCACCACGTCACGCGCAGTCTTCGCGCATGGATAACCAGCTTTTTGTTTGTATTTGGTGTTCAATTTTCCCCGTTTGTTACAATGTACATTTTTCATCACGCTCAGTCGCATAGAAAAGGTAGAATTTCCGATGTCCTCGTTATATCTAGACTCCGTGCCTCGTCAAACGCGTTTGAACTATGAGTACAGACTGTACAGAGTTCTTCGGACAATTTGAGATACATTGTTTCGTCGTCTAACTGAAGGTTATCTAGACACAATTAAAGGGATGGTTAATGTAATTCGTAATTTTATTCCGTATACCTATTTAAAGTAGGTAAACCATTGTTTTACCTACACTACATTTATATATGTATAAATAAATAGATAGTATTACTTATGGTAGCCTGCAACCTGCAATATTTGCGTTTCAAGAAACTCAGGTTCAATAATGAAAATAGACTTGTAAAGAGTTGTCTAGTAGTAGCTTAGTAGAGTAGGTATTTTCTTAACAAGTTTATTTTCATAACTTAACCTTACAAAACCTACTTCCAGAAACCCTATATTATTCTGTGTAAGTACATCATTTTTACAGCACTAGTATTTTCTTTTAATTAACTGAGCACTTACTTCAAGTAATTTTACATTTCCGAAAAATTTTGGCACCGTTCCGAGAAAAAGTGGAGGAAAAGGCGGTATCTACCAAACCACTTCGGCTTTTCTAACAACCAGTTCAGTAACTTTTTTGAGTTTTAATTCCCACCACAATTTCCCGCTGCGCTATCTTGTTTTACAACAACTATAAAAACATTTACTGTTAACTCGTTTCCAGCACATAAAATCTATTATGAAAACGATAATTATATTATTGTTCAAGTATTTCTATGTAGCTGAATAAAATATGACCGATGTTGCCCCACTATCCTCTCGCTTCAATGAACCTGGGGACGCGGTGGAGGAATATTTAAGGGGAGACTGGGGAATTTTGTAGTCTTAATGCGAGTTTTGATGTTTTATGTTAATGCTGAGTTGGAAACTTTCTCGAATGGATTCATTGAACGATCTCACTGTTCGTTTTGCAATCGCAATCGATGAGCTATGGTGGAAAGTTTGACTTGTGTCGGTTTAAAATAAGGAGATGAATATTAAATTTAAAAAACAAAATATACTTACAGTACCTAAGCGTGCAATGTTCCACGATATTACACTTTGTAGGTATGTGTCATGGATCATGGAAAGCAAACTTAGGTCTATATACTGCGTGTAGTAGGACAGTTTCTATAATCTCCAGAACACCTAACTTCGTGCAAATAGCCAAAGCATTTATGAATAATACAGCTTTTGTTTTGGTTCTTGAGATGTTTATTTACCCTTCCATAGGATAAGGACGGTAAATATACATAAATATAAAGTTTTATATCCGTCTAAATATTTTCTGGTTTTTACAGGGGTTTGACATCAAACGCATAAAAAATATTTGTGCTCATTTGAATTTCACAGCGTTCTCATACATAATAAACGGTTCTTGGCAGCATCCCTTTACTGCTCTTTCTGGTACTTACATGTTTTGTACTATAGGGTTTTACGAACATCAACATCTACAAGTTTATAGTGTTTATTGCTGTATATCTAGTCATATCAAAATTAGGGCAAGATGCAGGTCAGATGCAGGTTAGGTTGCAGTTGCAATTCTGGTGACCATGAAGATATTTATTTATTACTTAATAAAAAATATAGTTTAATTTTAATTTAATTTTCTTTATTTGGAACACAAACAGCTTATACTATTACATATTATAAATTAACATATGGTTTACACACAAGCCAATAAAGTTTTCACACCTATTTTTTTACTAAATACTCAGAACATCACTGAACTGCTTAAGATGCATAAAGTTAAGAAGTTAACAATCAACAATATAATTAGGTACTTATATAATAATGATATAATTAGGTATATTACCCATGTACTATATATATGTAGTTAAGGCATAAATCTGCTGGATTTTAAATATTGGCTTATTTTAGTACTTAAGTACCTCTATATTGCGTTAAATAATAATAATTATTATGCCCTTAGCTTAGGACCTGTATAGACAGCTATTTTGTATCGAAAGGAATTGGGTGTTTAGAACCTGGCTAACTTTATAATACAGTACCTTTATAACAACAGAATATTTACGCTTACCGGTGACCGGTTTATTAGGTTAAATGTACAAATTCCGACGGGGAACACACTTCTTTATTTGAATTCCAGCAATTAAGTATCGATACCAAGAACAGACTATTCAATTGAGCGGATTGTTCCCGCCCTGGCTTTTAGCAGTGGACCCCATTACAATAAATCTGCTGGTGGTTTGAAAACGTTTGCCAGAAAGAGGAGTGGCGACTTACCGGCGCCGGCGAAAAAAAAAAAAAATACCAGCCATTGATTCTACGCTATCTATTAAGCACCTCCGTAGAATTAGCGAATAAAAGCTGCAGCCAAAATACAATTAGCAAAAGTACATTGTCAATGGAGGTGCTGAAGTTTAAGTAAATAAAGATTAATGTAGGTAAAAAGTGGTAAGTAAATAATTATGCAATAATATGCAAAGTTTTATTTCCCTTTGGTCACTGTAGTATCGGGAGCAGAGGAGAAGCAGTGAAACGCGTGACGTCTATAATGCAACTGGTTTATTAACTGATCATACCCACATACTATAAGTACATACAACATCTCTTCCCTTATACTACCAAACAATCAACAAATCCTATTTTATGAAAGATAAGAAATTAGTTCTAACGGTACCTACTACTACCAATGATCAAATGTACGATAAGTTTAAGTACAATATTTTGACCAATATAAACTGTAATATATACTGTAAGTATTACATAATCTCCTCCCTTATCTTGTATTAACTAACAAACAATCAATACAATTTATGCTTGAGAATCATAACTATGAAACATAAGTCCAGGAGCACCAACAATATGTGAATGATTATCACTACCTACCTATAACATTTTAAGTAAGAATACGTATAACCAATCTTAAAGTCTTAAACTTAAAGCTATTATCTAAATTATTATATTTGGGTTTAATTAAATATGAACAGTAATACATCAGTTACAATCTAACAATCCTAGTGTAATTAATTAACTTAGCTACCTAACGTAAAAAAACGATCTTTTACAGCAGAATACATGCCTAATGAAGGTAAGTACAAGTATAAGCATTTTACGTACAATGAAATACTTTGGGTGGTACAACCTGCCTGCCCGACCTAGTGACGTATAAGCCTTGTGTGCGACTAACAGCTGGCGGCGGCGGGTCATTGCCCGGGGAGCGCGGTGGCACAGCTGGCGGCGGCGCGGTGGTGGTGGGCGGCTCCCCCGCGGCCGGCTCGAGGCCGGGGCGGCGCTGGCGCATCAGCAGCACGTGCTGTCGGTTGCGGCGGTATACGGCGCCGTCTTCGGTCTGTAGCCAGTAGGAGGCGGGGTGCGCGGGGCCGGCGGGGCGCAGCACGCGCGCGCGCTGCCACAGCGAGTCTCGCTGCACGCGCACGGCGTCTCCGGCACGCAGCGGCGGTAGGCTACGGGTGCCTACGTCATAATTTGATTTCATTGCGGCCGTCCGCTTTTTCCGTTCTGATTCTACAACTTTCGCATCATATGGTTTAGGATCTAATTTTTTGTCACTAACCGGAAGTTTATCATTTAGCCTCCTTCCCATTAGCAGTTGCGCAGGGGAATATGTTTCTCCGGTGATAGGCGTATTCCTAAAATTAAGCAACGCTAAGTAGGGATCCTGACCCTGTTCATTAGCTTTTATCAGTATCCGCTTTACAGTTTGCACGTTGCGTTCCGCTAGACCGTTCGACCTCGGATACAATGGAGAACTTGTAATGTGTTCAATCTCCCACGCATCAGTAAATTTTTTAAACTCGGCTGACACATACGAACCTGCATTGTCTGATATCAATCTACTTGGTATCCCAAACTTTGAAAAAATTGATTTCATGTGATTAATTATTGTAATACTTTGTAAGTTTGCTAACTGAACGACCTCAACAAATTTTGAAAAGTAATCAACGATCAATAGGTAATACCGATTTTTTATTTCGAATATATCTGTAGCGAGCGTGTGCCACGGGCGCGGGGGCGCGGCGTGCGGCTGCAGCGGCTGGCGCGGCGGCGCGGCGCGGCGGCGGGCGCACGCCTCGCACGCACTCACCACGTGCTCGATGTCGGAGCTCATGCCGGGCCAGTAGACCGCCTCCTTGGCACGTCGCTTGCACTTCTCCATACCTAAGTGACCTTCATGAATTCTATTGAGAATTTCCTTCCTTAACGAAACCGGTATAACGACCCTCTCATTTCTAAAAACTATTCCGTCGTTTACATATAGCTCTTCTTTCACTGGCCAATATGGCTTTGCCATACCCTTAACCAAATTTTTTGTATGAGGCCAACCTTCATTATAATAATCGGATACTATTTTTAATGAATCATCCTTCTTAGTCTCCTCACGCACACAAACCAATTTATCACTCGAAAAGTTAACGCTTCCACACAGTGCATTCACGTGGACCTCAACCTTATCATGCACTTTTGAATCATCATCAGCTGACTCTGTCGCGGCGCGAGAAAGCGCGTCCGCTATATACATATATTTACCCGGTAAGTAGCGAATAAACAAAGTGTATTTTTGTAATAATAACCTCATTCTTTGCAACCTCGCAGGCGTCTCATTCAAACTTTTTTTAAATATTGCTTCTAAAGGTTTGTGATCACTTTCAACAGTTACATTTTTGTGCCCATACACAAACTGATGAAATCTCATACACCCGAAAACTATGGCTAACAGCTCCTTTTCTATCTGAGCCCAGCGCGTCTCGGCGGGAGTGAGCGTGCGCGCCGCGAAGGCGACGGGCCGCCCGCCCTGCAGCAGCACGGCGCCCAGCCCGCGCCCCGACGCGTCCACCGACAGCGTCAGCGGCTCCGACGGGTCGTAGTATCGTAGGACGGGAGCGTTCACTACACATGACTTTAATTTATTAAAGGCCAGCTCCTGAGCACTGTGCCACTCCCATTCTCGACCTCTTTTCATTAAATCTCGTAATGGGGCCGATACTTCTGAGTAGTTAGGAATAAACCGGGACACAAAATTTACTAAACCTAAAAATCGTTCCAAATCCTTACGGCATTCGGGAATTGGCATATTTCTTATCGCACGAGTTTTAGCATCATCAGGTCTCATACCCCTTTCATCAAATACGAAACCTAAATAAGTTATGCTCGTTTTGAAAAATACACATTTGTTTTTATTGAACTTCACACCATACTCTCTCGCTTTATCTAAAACCTTCTTTAAAATACTGTCATGCTCTTCCTTTGTCGTGGCATAAATTAAAATATCATCAGCGAAAACCTCAACTCCTTTACCTCTAAACATTTTTATCATCTCATTATGAAAAATTTCCGGTGCGCTCGATATACCGAACGGTAATCTTAAGTACCTATACCTGCCAAACGGTGTAGAAAAGGTACAGAGCTTAGAACTCGAATCGTTTAATCTCATCATCCAGAACCCTTTATTAGCGTCCAGCTTTGTAAAATATTTAGCTCCCGAAAGATTGACTGCTATTTCATCAATAGTTGGAAACTGGAAATGACACCGTTTGACAGCCGTGTTAAGATGCTGCGGGTCGAGACAGACGCGCAGCTTGCCGTCCGGCCGCGCCACCAGCACCACGCTGGACACCCAGTCCGTGGGCCCCTCCTCGCGCACGATCACCCCGGCTTGCTCCATACTCTGTAACTCGCTCTCCAGCGCGCCTCGTAATTTTATCGGAATTTTTCGAGTTGCATTTACGACGGGCCGCACCGATTTGTCTATTTCTATATTGTATTCACCGGGCAGGCAACCTATACCCTCAAATAAATCCTTGTAATTATTAATATAAGTTTTTTGGACATACTCGATATTGTTAACATTCATTACTCTTGTGATTAACTTTAGCTTATGGCATGCACTTCTACCCAACAAACTATTACATTTTACATCCAATACATATATTTTTTCTTCTATCTCTCGTCCTCCTTTTGATAACGAGGCAATAAAATATCCCCTTACGGGTAAACACCGTTTGCTAACCTCACGCAATATTAAGTTACCTTTACATAGAATGTCGTCTTTAAATCCCTGTTTTTTTAAAATTATCGTAAGACATAACAGAGGCATCTGCCCCACAATCTATTAACATCTATTGTCTCATACCAAGCTCCCTCCGCGCTCTCCGACGCGAGCGCGTCGATGATCAAGTCCTCGCACTGTCCGTCACCGTCAACAAATGATTTGTTATCGTCATTAGATTCATATTCCACTTCGCGCACATTTCGACTACTCATTTCACAACACTTTTCAAAATGGCCCTTTCTATTACACCGATAGCACTGCACATTAAAAGCCGGACACCTATTTCTCGCGTGAATACGGTCACAGCGATAACACCTCGATTGGGCCGGCCGGCGGCGCAGCGGTTGCGCCCCGCGGCCGCGGCCCCCGGAGCCCCCGGCGGGGGCGGCAGCAGGCCGGGTCCGTAGCGCCTCCACGCTGCCGCCCGCTCCGCCGGCGACCTCTCCCAGCGCCGTCGGTCCCGCGCCTACCTGCTCCGCCTGCGCCTGCGCCACCTCGGCCGCCCGGCACCAGCGGATGCCCTCCTCCAGCTTCAGACTGCGCTGACGCAACAGCTGTTCGCGTAAATGCACGTCCTTTATGCCTCTTATGAGTTGCGTCAAGATCAGGCTATCACGTAGTTCACCAAACTCACAAGTTTTACTATTCTGTTTTAACTTAGACAAGTATTTCTCGAATGTCTCACTCGTTTGCATTGTTTCAAAAAACAAATGCCTTTCAAAATTGACATTTTTCTCAGGATTACATCTTGTTTCAAATTTTTCACATAGCACGTTGTACTTATCTTTATCTGTGCTACTGATTTCTAACTCTTCATATAATTCTCGACCGAATTTGCCTATAACATGTAGAAATAACGCACACTTATCTTTGTCCGATGCTGAATCACGACCCGATGCTATTAGAAAGAAATCAAATGCGCACTTCCATTCTTTCCAATTCAGCGCCATGTTGCCATCTTGTTCCATGGCGGCCGGCTGTTGCAAAGATAATATAGCCGGTTTATCGTTATTAGGCATCGTGTTTTATCGAAATTATACGTACACAACACAATAAATGCACTATCCGTGATATAGTAAACTATATTTTTCGCGTAAGCTCACACCTGACACCATGTAGTATCGGGAGCAGAGGAGAAGCAGTGAAACGCGTGACGTCTATAATGCAACTGGTTTATTAACTGATCATACCCACATACTATAAGTACATACAACAGTCACAACAAGACTAAGTTGGTCACCATTATTTATCGAAGGCAAAACTGATTAGTGAGCTAAAATTCATTTTTTTCATATCAGTGGATGACGCTATAACAGATGGTCCTTTTACAGCTGAAAGTGACGTCACTCTGTACAAAAGCAACGGGCCCTATCAATATTGACGGACAACTTTTCCTGCTACTAAACTGTTTGTTCAGGCACATCTTCAGATGTTTCCCTGCTTCTTTCTAGTTTCTTAATACCGTCTTTTATCTCTCCCTCGGGGAGTTTTTCTATAATCCATTAAATTGTCAAAGAAGATTGATATAAAGGGATCGGTATCACGTTACGTATATACGGGTGCATTACTAACGACCTGCCTCCTTGATCTTTGCAATCTAATGAGACAAGTCAATGACGGTAAGCAGATTATTTTAAATTGTGTCGCACAGTACAGCGCACACTCTCTATAAAATAAAATAATACACCGTATCGAGGATACTACAGCTCAAGCGGTATGGAGCTTGGTTCCGCGGCACGGGGCCGCGGGTTTGAATCCCGCTCTAGCCTGGTCCCTAGTTGTTTTTTTAATGTATTGTTTTGCAAGTTCATTTCTGCGGGTCAAAAGCTTACATTGAGGTACATGTATTTCTAAGAAGAAACTATAAGAAGTTCAAAAAGACACAGATACGTAGTAGATACGACAGAGATAAGGGTTGTTTGCCCCTCGCTCGTCGCGGAAACAATTTCCGAACTAAACATCCGGGTGAGTTACTGAATGTAGCTTCGGACCACGGTGATATTGACTTTCTGTATCCATTGATAAGTGAAGAGTAGATAAAATTGACCAATCAATCTTTTTTAACAGGCTACGTTTTTAATTATTAAGTAGGTACAATGCAGAAAAAAATCTGTGCCGAACTTTTTTATTGCTCGTGAGTGGTCGTGTTTATTATACTATTCCTGATGACGAATGGCACAAAATATGAAAGATATACCTAATTATAAATAAAAATTGACAAACTGGCTATATGATCGTTATTTAACTACAGTTTTCATGAAATGGAGCATTTTACTTTACATCTCTTTCTTACGGTCGACTGAGCTTATCGTCAGGACTTGGACAAAAAAGCTCTCGCACTTGGAAGCATACAATCAACATTCAGGAAGTAGCCAACTTTTGAAAAATTTCCACCATATCCGACGTGCGCTGTAACGTGCCATAGATTAAGTACTGAAACGATTAATAAAATAAATATATATGGGGACATCTCACACACGGCCATCGGACCCCAAGCTAGGCACAACCTGTGTTATGGGTGTCGGACAGCTAATATATCAACACAAATACATAGATAGAAACATACTAAGTATAAATATGAACACCCACGACCCGAGTACAAATATCTGTCTTTAAACAAATATCTGCCCCATCGGCGAGAATCGAACCCTTGACCTTCGGCATAGAAGTCAGGGTCACTAACCTCTGCACCATTTGGTCGTCGAATTCGACAAATTACACAAACGATTATTGAAGAAATTAACACATACACAATATATCAACCTAATGTAAAAGTATGTATAAAAAAAAAGTATTAAAAAAAGTCGATTAATTTCATTATGTTTATGGCCAGCACCACGAGTCAATAAAAATCTCTTCTGCCGGTTGGTCAGTCTCCATAATGGACAACATTTCAAAAAACTAAAGCTGCTACAAATCGAAAACCATTTCGAGATTTAGCTCTAAAGACCACAAAAAAAATGTTTTTGTATTTTTTGGATGTATCATTTTCGAGAAAATCATAAAATAGTAAAAAAGTGCGAATGACGTCATGCATCAGGTGCGATGCATTTTGATGATCAAAGCCTATAGATTTAAAAACAAAGTAACTGTCACTTTCATTTTTGATTGACGTTGACGTTTTATCGTGACGTTGTTGTTTATTTGGGTTATTTTCATTAATTCTGTTCTGACATTTTCTGACTATTTTTTTATTTATTATTAAGAGATGATATCTATATAATATGTCCCAGAGCATGCCACCGCCTACACAGCTGAAAAAATGCGTCTGCTTATTTTTTTACATGATAAGTACCTACTTTCCATCATTAGAAATATCAAGGTCATTTGAAAATGACCCATTTGTTGGTTGGCATGTAAACAAAGTTTAAATGTCACTTGTCAGTGTCATTTATGTTTTTTTTCGAGACTCAGACAATAGACAAAAATAAAAATTGAGCCTAATATGTGACGTCACTTCCGGTTTTAAAATAATTAACTTTAAAGTTAAAAATAATATGCAAAGTTTATGTATATACAAAATAAAAAAATACGGGTCCACTAATTTTCTATAAACTTTCCGAATAACTAATAAAAATATAGGGTAAAGAAAATGAAATGTTGTCCATTCAGCATTCGGGATAGTTCGCGGCCAGAATACCTTCAGTATCAATCTGTCTAAGGCATTTGTCGACAAACACGTGTAGGCTCCTTCTTCTAGAAATTTTCAATACTTAATACAAAAAATATAACGATTAAAATCTATTTAAGCATACTTAAGTACAACTTAAACGTTTGAGTTGAACACAAATAGGCCACGGAACCCTTCTGCGATAGTTATAGTCCTTTCATAAACTCGAAACTTTAGTCATCAGAGTTTAGTTTAAGTTATGGAGGTAAGACAGATGCTGCCTCCTTGGAAACAAATAGATTTTGATGACACAAACGTTTACTAAGCTTTTATTTATTGACTATAATAATATACTTATTTTTTATTTATTTATTTAATTTAAAAAAGTTAATAAATGTGTTTTGCTTAACCTAATGATTCTGAAACTTTTTACAGTTTGTGCGACCACTAGTCATTCCTTATGAAATCTGATTATATTTTTTTAAAATAAAAAAATATATCCAACAATCATTTATTTATTGTCGTTTCTGTAATTCAGTGTATAATCTTTGCAGCATTGTCATTTTTCCGCCCTACCAGCAGCGAAGTGTGACAATGCAAGGCGCGGGGTATGAGGATGCAAGGGGGGGAGGGAAGGCGTGCTCTTGATGTTTCCATATTTCACAACCAAAGCTTTTATCAGAAACTTTTTAATACAAACCGTTTTGTGTAAAAATCTATCAAGAGTATCAAGACAATAGACTATGGATAGAATAGAAAGATAACGCTTTTGTATTTTATTACTTCAGGATCTGTGAACAGAAATAAATTCCCAAACAAAATCTAAATTATTTATAAAAAAAAAACACTTAAACATCCCAAACTCGCATTTACATCATACCACTACAACAAAATCTGTACATGTTTATTTGTAAAACAATATACTAATAATACGCTCACATTAGCCATAGAAGGCATCGCATGAACGCACCGCAACAAATGAGGGACCATATCCGAGCGATACTTCCGACACGGTATTCATGTGTCGACTGAACCCTAAAAAATTACTTCCCCGGTCAAAGTTCCCTCCGCAACGCACATGATACCTAACGTGTAATAATCGTAGGTAACTATTGTAAAATTTTATTTATTTATTTATTTATTTTAATAACTGAACAAACAGCCAAACAAACAATGATTAAATACATTTGACACAAATAATAAGGCCTACAGTTCAGATAGATTAACTAATTATTTATAAACTATGCGTTAACAGAACAGCTTATTAATTATAAACGTAAGTAATTTTACTTAACTATAAGTAATAAGAGAGAACACACATATAGAAAGGCAATTGAAGTGCTTATCTTTACATTTAAATTTAAGAATAATTATTTAAGTTTAATTGCGTTTACATTATATTAATAGGTAAATGTAGTCACACACGCCTTATTTATTTATGGAGTTATAGGTGAGAATTTATACATAAAAAAAAATAATAAAAAAATATCATATTAGTTATGTCAATTTATGCAACAAAAATACCTATAGGTTTATAGCAGGTAACTATACTAACATGGTATAATAGTAGGTAAGTAACAAGTTCACAGCAAATTTTTATTATGTACTATCCTGGGTAAATAACATTTGTTTGATTTTACTTTTGTAAGCAGCATAAGAATTGCCAAATATTTCGACACACGATAGTTTTGTATTATATAAATTACAGGCACGTCTAATAAATGAATTTCGGGTGTAGTTTGTTCTAGCACGGTAGATATGAAACAAAACATGTTTTTTATTTCGAAGTCGGAGACTAGGAACTCGATATTTTATACGTTCTACTAACGGAGGTGAGTTAAGTTGACCCTGTATTATTTTGAAAAGTACAGATGCGTCAATTGCTTGACGTCTTGAGCAAAGAGATTGAACATTGTATCTTTTCAAGCAAGATTAGTAATTGTCAAACTGGTTTCGATTACGATAGTCTAGGCACTTGAGGAATTTGTTTTGTAAGTTTTCAATACGATCGTTATGTTTAGCGTAAAGAGGATACCAAACTGAGCTACCAAATTCCAAGATGCTCCTTACGAAGCTGTAGTATAAAGTTTTATATGTATTGGGGTTATGAAAAGGTTTACCCATTCGTAAAATAAAACCTAATCTTTGAAACGCCTTTTTTAATATTTTATCAATGTGGGGAATAAAGGTCAGTTTCGAATCAATAGTAACGCCTAGATCACGGATTTCTGTTACTTTTTCAAGCGTGACGTCTAAGAGATTATAATCGAATTCATAAAGTTTTCTTTTACGTGAGAATGTTATAGAAAAGCATTTTTTTGGATTTAAGTATAGGCTATTTTCATTACAGTAGTTTTGAACGCTATTCAAATCGCTTTGGAGTAGCTGACAATCATTTGAAGAGTTAATTTGTTTGAAGATTTTGGCATCATCCGCGTACAATAGATGATTAGAAAACTTAATAGATGATCCTATATCATTTATGTAAAGTATAAAAAGCAAGGGGCCCAGGTGGGACCCTTGTGGGACACCAGAACTTACTATTTGGTAATCTGAAACAAACCCTTTAAGAGCTACAGCCTGCATGCGATTTTCCAAATAGGAGAGCAACCACCGGAAGAGGTCGCCGTGTATACCGATCTCCCACAATTTCGACAGTAGCGTAAAGTGACTTATTTTATCAAAAGCTTTGGAGAAATCAGTATACACGGCGTCCACCTGTGCGTTTTTATCCATAGACTCAAGAACAGATTCAGTAAAAGTTAATAGATTTGTGTCCACACTTTTACCCACACGAAAGCCATGTTGAGTGTCGGAAATAAAATTGGAGGTTAATTTTGACAACTGGTTTGTTACAATCTTTTCAAAAATTTTGGCAAAAATATTTAATTTAGATATTGGCCGATAATCAGCAATGTTCCGTTCATCACCTTTTTTCGGTATTGGTGTGATAAGAGCATATTTCCATAGTGAAGGGAAAATTCCTTCTTGAATTGATTTAGTAAATATTAAGAAAAGTGCTTTGCTAAGAGTCGGGGCACATTGAACACAAAATGGCCGAAATGTTTATGTTATTTAGACTGCATACATATTTCACAATGGGTATTAGACAAAACCATCAGCGGAAAACTTACTTTGCCAAGAACAGCTGGAATATGCTGATGATATTTTATTGTCTACAAAAGAAGTTACAATATTATTCGAATATTATTTTGTAGACAAAAATCATTAACATGCAACTCCCAATAAATAAGGCCATCGTTTCTAGAGTGATCAAACTTTCTTAATTTTTTGTATTAGTATTGTTTCGGCTAACTAGCCGAATGTATCATTGGCCGAATCGTGGCCGGAAATCTCTACAAGTCGGATTGTTCCATCATTAATTCGACTCCCGCGAATAATTGTTTCCGAGTATTATATTTGTTAGGACCCTTCTTCCCAATTTACAAGTAATCGTCCCGGGCTATAGGGTCACAATTAGGGGACTTTTAAACCAGCATGTGAGTTTTTCAGACGTATAGGCATGGTATTATATTTAAATGTTTAATAATATTAGTAAATAAAGTAAATTGGCTGTCTTTAATCTAACGCAACGCAGTAAAAAAAATAAGCAAACGAAATAAAAAACAAGTTACAAAGTAAAAAAAAGTTAATCAAGCCTGAAACCATTTCTAAGTAGTATTTTGAGCTCATTTCACTCAGTGTCTCCCCCATAATAATTAAATTCCTCAAGACGGACGAGTTTCGGATATAACTGTAAAATTGGTCCTCTAAGTTGTCTTTTGACTTGATTAGCCCTGTAAAAGTGGGACTGAGTGGATCAAAGCACTTATCTGGATCTACTAAACGAATTACTACGAACATTTAGAATTTTATTAAGCGTGACGATCATGGCCAAATTGTGTTTGCTAGAAGGAATTTCGAAAATTTGTGCCTGGTCTTTCGCTTTTAACGTTTCTCTATCCTAAAAGATCCCATAAAAGTTAAACAGAGTGTTAAAGACTTAGGCACAGGTTTTATACGAGTAATACTGATGTTTTTTTTGGGGGATTTTCGTACATATATAAAAATCTTTATTGTCCTCTTCAGACAGATGATCGTAAAGATTTTTATGGTGTGGAAATAAGAATAGGAATCATAAGTGAACATTGATACAAACTGAAAATATACAAGCTATTGAATATCTCATGAATACTATGTACGTAATGAATAATAAGGACAATCAAATTAAAACCTAAATAAATAAAAAACTCCATAGCCAACAGCGAACCAGAGAAGTTCCCCTAAATTCGTGACGAGTGCAAATTGGGCCAATCACATGTTGCTTTTGTGTTTCCCGACGAGTCTGATTGGTTCAAATATTTGTGATTTCGGCGCACTGCCATGTGTGTTTGCGTAATGACCTAACTTCACTCATTTGCAAACTTTTTGTCACGTTTGTGTCCTGCACATTTGAAGTTCTTACAAGTGAATATTAAATTAATGAACCTTGTTGTTAATTGTCACCTTGTTAAAAGTCTTGCACAATGTTTACACTTATTTTATTATAGGCAAATTGTTAAATAAATTCCAAACTGTTGATACCTCACGTAACGTAATAAATATAAGCACATTTTTGTCATAAAAACAATAACTGCCAGTTTCAATAACTCACATACATAATTATGACTGGTAGTTATTTTAATACGATTTTGACAGGTTGATTTTAATGTGTCAAAGTTGTGATCAAAATAGTATGAAAGAAACTACCAGTCATCGGTAGATAGAGTTATTGAAACTGGCAGTTAATGTTTTTATGACAAAAATGTGCTTATATTTATTACGTTACGTGAGGTATCAACAGTTTGGAATTTATTTAACAATTTACCTATAATAACTTGAATTTTCACCGCAAAAAAAAACCATAGGTACTTATCGATTCTTTAAATGTCAATCACATATCCGAGTTCACGTTGTTCTATGGTCAATCATCAATTACAAGGCAAAATCTTTTTGGTGTGATGTCGCAATGCACCATGTGCTTCGGCATTAAAATAATAAGTTACCCAAAGATTTAGTTACTTAGTATGAATAAACTGGGTAGATAACTACTTATATTTTTTTATTAAAATCACGTAAGTACCTATACGTACTTTATGTCTGTCTACATTTCTGACTTGACGGTGGGTGGTGCGTAATTCCGAACTCCGCTCATGACATTTCACACCGATACATCATATTTAGTCGCGTTGTGCTGATGCTGATCAATCAGTGCGGCTGGATCGGCCATTACTCAATTACAATGATGGATGGCAAACACCGCAGCGGAGTGTCTGAATCATTGGCTAAAACGCACTGTATTTTGTTAATACGCTGCTGAATTGACAGCTCTCCTATTCTCATGTGGCTTTTAGTGGATCATTCATTTCAGAATTATACTTGGTTACTGTAAAACAGTAGCTCATGTTTTATCAATATTACGTCGAGTACCTATGCTTCTTTTATTTAAATATTAAACATTTCATGTTGAATTGTAAAAATCACATAAGTACCTACGTCACTTATCTATGAAAGCATATATTTCATTTCATGTATATATACAGAAACATGTAAATATATATATATATATACAAAAAATGAACACATGGATGCTCTTCTCATATATTATAGAAAATATATTTTAAAATATGAATGAATCCTCAGTTTTTAAACCAAAGGCACTTTGCTATAAATTTTCAACTTCATCAGCTGACTCATCGAGACGACAAGAATTTTAATCAACGAAAAAGCTTCTAATTTGTGCACGCCACAAACCCTACATTAGACCAGCTAGCACCCCATTAGTGACAGGGGAACCCTAATATTATCTGGCAGAACCATCGAAGACTTTGTTCAGCTTCTCGGCAACTCATTTGGACTAAGAGATTGAACTTTCTAATTTAAATTGTTTATACCAGAAATCATATTATCAATTACTATAAATTTAAAACTTTTTTTAGGAAAACTAATTTTTGTTTATATAAAAAACGATAAAAATATGACCCCCTAAAAATATAAAAAAACTGTCACCTACTAATAACTTTTCGTTGCTACAGTTTTATGTTTGCAGCAATTTTTATAGATCATCTAACTCTACCTGTGTACACACCAACAGGCACTGGACCAGTTGCGTGTTAAGAAGTGGTCTAACTCTAACATAGGAAATCAAACATATCTAACAGATTCATAATGAAAGCGTAAAGTAAAACCAAGTAGAGTACGACGCTTCGAAATCGCCCTACATGGTCATCCCTCTCCCTTTTAAATAAGGGGGTGCAAGATAGAGGCTGGAAGATAACAGTAAATCTAATTGAAATGTTGCACTAAGGATATACTCATACTGCGGCTAGGAGGGTGTGCAGTGATATCTCAAAATACCGCTCTGGGATTAATATCAGTAATAGTTGCGGGTCTCTTGAGGGCTATTTTGAAAGATTTTTTAAATACAGTTACGTACCTATGGCTATAGTATATAGCTACGAGTAGAATTTAAAATGTAGTCGATATTATTAAGGCATAAAAAATACAGTCATAATCGCAAACAGCGGTGTTATGCCATAAGTCTGTCTACAGCATGGTAAATGAGATATCCAGTTTCCACGTAAAATACCCAGGATCCCATAAAAGCGACTAATATATTAGATGAGAAGCTTTCCATCTTGAACAATAAATTGGTAGCTGAATTTTGTCCTCTCAAAATAGCGATCTATAAATAGTCCACTGAGCATAATAATAAAGAATGGTGTGTCATAAAGTCTAGTGTAGGAAACTGATGATGAAGCAATACATGCTATGCTTTCACATTTGTTGCAATTACCAACATGTAGGTAATTGCGAAAAATGTGTTACGATTTTGCTGAAAAGGATAGAGTATTTTGTCTAAAAAAAGCTTAGCTTTTTTGTTTCAGCTCTTAACCCTATCGTGCAAGTTTTATCGCACGAGTCTTGGTGTGAAATATAACCCGTTAAACCGAACTAAGGGTAATTAGTACCCGCTGGAAACATTCACCGCTCATTAGTTTGTTCGCATCATTAAACCACAAATTGCGGTCTCACAGACCCTTGCCGGTTTTGTGTATGTTACGGACAACGACATTAGATGTGAACTTGGGTTGACAGAAAGTTTATCAAGAAATAGCCATAAAATTATACGTAAACTAATTGCATTGAACACGAAATGCCTATGACTAGGATAGCGTTTAATAAATAAATATAGCTTGGATAATAAACAATGCAAAGGAAATGAAAAAGTTCTGGTGACCATAGCACCAAATTGCTCCTAACTAAACGGAAAAACTAGCTTAATGACGCCGTTTTCAATATTTCATTTAAAAGCGCATCAGAACAACAACTCATTTAGTGTCAACATTTTGAAAGTGAAACTTATTCATTGATCATGAGTGTATAAGTAAAAAGTATAAATATATTAAAACAGGCAATCATAGTTTTAAGGTATCAAAGTAAAACGTATCTTTTGTCGTCCTGAAATACGACACCCATGTTACTCCAGGATTACTTTGACGTATTTGTTCTAAGTCCGTGTTAGGATTTCGGAGTTTAGTGTTTGACAAGTGATTATAGTTGGGTGTGAAGCGGTTAGTCATGTTGAAATTAAATGCGCTGCACACAATAGCTAGCTAAATAATGGGTTGTTTGTTGTGAAGGATTAAGTTTATTTTGAGATTATGAACGTGGGTTTGGAAGAGGTAGGTAGGTAGTACGGAAAATATAAGACATTTGCTCTATAATCCTAGCTTCTATGAATGAGATGATGAGAGATGAGATGAGAGAATGAGAATAGAGAGGAGAGCTGACCGCCAACCTCCAGTAGTGGAGAGTCACTAGCAGAAGAAGAAGGAGTAAGTCAGCGGCGGGTGAAACACTTTGGGTCACCTCTGAACCCTGCTTGGTAAACGTGTCCAAAGTAATAGAAAAGCTAACTTATACTTATTTAATTAACCTCAATAGACTATAATTTTTTTATTATATTATATGATATATTTCCGATACTGTGATAAATTCGATACTGAAATATATTGAAGAAACGCTGGCGTCGCCATTTTGGTGGTTTCCACTGTCACCGAAAATAAGAAATATTACGTGAACAGCAATAAGCATTGACGGGTATGTCCAAAGTAATAGCTATGTTCAGAAAAGAGATTAAATACAGAATCTCTGGTCAAACTGAACAACATTCACTATAAAACATACCCTCGCAAATAAATTTTTATTTCTTAACAAACGACCAACTTTAATACTTATTTATAAAAAAATGTGTAAGCAGATAGATTCAAAGAAGCAAGGAATTACCTATTCGTATACATTATGGCATACTTTTTACAAACATACAATATGAAAATGATGACCCTAAACTCTAAAAGAGATTAAAAAAAAATATTTTCTGTTCTATAGCGGTTGTTGATTTTACCCAAGTGTGTTATAGGAGTCGTGAATCGGACTGGAAGAGCCCGAAAAATCGGTTTTGTTTCTATGCCAAGTGCATTTCAAGCGTAGTTAATAAATTTGACTGGTTTTACGCTTCGTAGTTTCGAAATGTAGTATAGTAAGTATGGACTAGCTTTTACCGTGATATTCCCTTCACAATCTTTATTGAAAAGCTAACCTCACAGCTCCTTATATTTCTCTAACAAAATCATACCATACGCATACTACTATTCTCTGTGGGGGCGTAAGAATCTGCATTTGGCTCACTCAAATGGGACCTTCGAACCTTCAATCCTTCAACCAACACTGCTCATACATTTCCAAACGCTTTCAAAATCCACCAGTGACCTGTTTTACTCAAAACTTTTTTCTCGTCGCAAGGGTGCCAGCAAACAGATTTATGTTTCGTGACACAAAGCGCGAGATAAGGCCGTCTTCACACTACCATTAATATCAATCACCAACTATGTTCCGTGTCATGGTCCTGTAGAGAAAGTAAAGAAATTATATTGATTTAACTGTTGGAAAATCGGTTTTAAAAGTGTAGTTGTTTTTGTTGTTTACATGTAGTTTTTGTTTAAAAGTTAAAAACTTGATAAAATTATTCTCACTTATTTATATTTTATTTAAATTGGTACAGCTGCTTATATACTAGCAATTTCATGATTATAATATTTAATTCTGTACTTTACCACTCCACTAAATTTTTCGTAGTATTTTCGTAGCAGTTCTGTAGCCGCTGCGTAGCATGATGTTGTAGCACGTTCGTAGCATTATCGTATCAAACATTCGATCAGTGTGATGTGATTTCATATTTTTATAATTTATTTTATAAACTGTACATAAGTTTGTTATGTTATATTTTATGCAAGACTGTACCTCCTTCACATTTTGTGTCTGTCGCCGCGACCGATAAGGCGTAACTTTTCAATAGAGCCCGTCAAAGGTCTCGTTTTGTCCGAGTTTGCGCCACCAACGAATTTTCCGAACAATTTTCCCTTTTAAGTGAAACCCGGGGACAGAGGGATGCTTTGTGATAAGCAAAATTGAAATACTTCAGGCCATTTTTTCACTATTTTGTACAACCTGGTTGATGTGATGAGGTTTTATTATTACCGAGGCACTTAAATATGAGATAAGTAAATGAACGCAGTCTTAAAAAGTGTGCACGTTACTTAGTTACTTTATATGTACTATACAGTGAAGAGAATGATAATCATAAATAATACTGTGAATAGAATATTATCATATAAGTAATCAAACTTATAATATTGATAGGATAATAAAAGAATGATAATTATATTAGTATTAAATTGACCAACGTTGAATAACCATCCAGTCCAGTGAATCATTTTCTGATTCAAATTGCACATTATAACGCGAAACAATAACGGGTTCTATAAATAAATCATTCAGTAAATCTATAACGTATCGGTTTTCAATAAAATATCCGTTATTACTGTGGTTATTATGAGCCATAATTGTTCTTGGATAAGTGAAGTGCGCCGTATCCACGGTATGTAGATAATTGTGGTGTTATACGAGTATATGGTATGTAGGTAAGTATTCATGAATAATGAAGCTGAATTAACTATATGTGTAGTAGGTTAATAAATTTTATTGATATACTCAATAAATCTTATAGATTCTAATAATCCTCTAAGATGTAATCACTCGCGAAATGAAAATGTTCCACCTGCCATTATACGTCACTGGGACTTCTTCAGTAAAAACTTTTATGGTTAAAAAAGTAAAAAAACATACAATACGAGAAGGTTTTAGAAAGACTTATTTATTTTTTACAAACATGTTGCAGTGACAATGATACCTGAGAGGGGTCAGGTTTTTTGCCTCAGACTGTACCAAATAAATAGTTCAATTTATAATGCATCTCTGATACGTTGTAGAACCTCCCACTTCCGTTTGGTGTATGGGATATAAATTGTCGTTCCGAACCATTGTGCATAATTTATATACTTTCTGCTGCGGTTCGGATGTATATTATGATCTTGTATTACATACAGTCTTACATCTTAAAATTATATGTAGGTATTGCGACAAAGCAACTGTCATTTTCGTAAGGATGAAGAAGTCATATTTATTAAACTTATACCACCTTATACCTAGTTTCACCCTAGATCATTAACACCCCTGTTACCACCCTGTTACATTGTAATGTCATCAATTATACGTCATCCCCATATTAAATTCTTGACGATATAAGACTATACAAAATACAATACGACACTTGATGAAAACAATAATTAAAAAACTTCCGAATATTTGTGTCAGATAAAAAGTAAAAAGTCGTAGTCGTTCGACTCGTCGTGGCTCACGCGTATATTATTATACTTACAAAAGATTATTGTAAACTGTGAATTCTAAACAAATAAATATGATTTTTTCACGCCTTCAGTGGGAGTCCATTCCATTATGGGAAAACTCCAAAGACAGTTCCATTGGCACAATATCGAGGGGAATACAATCCAGTCATGTCCGCCCACAGACAAGGGCACGACCCCAATGTCTAAGGAAATGACTGAGAGTTTAGTTTCTTGGCATTTTGGATATACGCCCCGAGCCTCGCTTCACTGGTTATAAAGAATAGCTCTATTTTGTTTTCGAATAAACTTGTCTGGGAGTTTTTTAACGGATATTGATGTTACTGTGCTGGTTGGAGGAACTGTTCAATTTAAAGGTTCATTACAATTATGTATTAAAAACTACCTTCGCTTCACCTAAAAAAGTATGCCGGTGGGAATTCCGCGATTAAAAGTAGCCTATGTGTTAAACCAGTTCCAATTTCAATAAAATCGGTTCAGCCGTTTTGACATAATGTAGAATAATAATAATAAATAAATATGTGGGGACATCTCACACACGGCCATCCGACCCCAAGCTAGGCAGAACCTGTGTTATGGGTGTCGGACAGCTGATATATCTACACAAATACATAGATAGATAGATACTAAATAAAAATATCAACACCCAAGACCCGAGTACAAATATCTGTCTTTAAACAAATATCTGCCCCAGCCGGGAATCGAACCCGGGATCATCGGCTCAGTAGTCAGGGTCACTAACCACTGCACCATTCGGTCGTCAAAGAAGTAACAAACATACCCAGTACCCACTCACAAATTTTCGCCTTTATAATATTAGTGGGATATATGTAGTTTTTGGATCTGCTCGCAGCGGCTGTGCTAATCAATTACTCACTTCATAAGTCTCAATGTATGAACGTAAAAAAATACTATCGTCTAGTAATAAAATATTCTTGTACACAGTATAAAACCACGGCCATTCATAAACTGTTTACGTATACAGTGAAACAGGAGAATAAAAGGCTTGGAAGGAGATCGATCATAAGCCTTACTTTTCACAAAGCCGACAGGCAGGAGCCTACTGACTTATTTATAAGAAAGAACGTTGAATCGGAGCTCGTACTTTATAAAAATTACAACTTATCCGACGCAAGCAAGTTAAGTTTTAAGCAATGTAATGTGTAAAAAATAATAAAATTATAAAAAATATAAGGAGTTTTTTCTATGGGGGTTCCGGGTAATGAAGTTGTCAGACTGAGAACTGTGACATGATATAGCGTTACAATGGGGAAATCTCAGGGTGTAATATTTTTTGCAGTCAATACCTAGTAGTTTATTGGTTGTTGTTTATGATCATAACTCTATTAATATGACTTACTATTATTAGTAGAATGAAGTAATTGGAAGTTAGATCTATAAATATAAAATACCTAGGTACTTAGGAAATTTATAATTATGGTTTTGAAGTTGTTAAGACCATCGAAGCTTGACTATAGATGACTGAGTTTGACTTCCATCATTTTAATTTGATAAACTTATGATTTATCTACGTTACCATTCTCTACATTAATTTGTTCCGTGAAAAATGATTCATGGCACATTCATATTATATGTATAATGTAATATACCTAAGTAAGTAAGAGGCCTTTTGGTATTTCTCAGTGTCACCCCTCGCCCCTCCCACATATCCTGGTGCTATTGTCGTAAACATTCGGTTTACTACGCAGACTGTTTAATGATATGCCATAACTATTCATGGCATTTTATTTGTCTGGTGACGAAAGGAATTGTTGAAGAAGACGGAATTTTGTTTTAAGTACGACGACTGACGAGACAATAATGCTAGCTTTTTATTTTTATAATTCGATAGAAAAAAAGTGTATATTATTGTGTAGTTGTCAATCAATGTCACCATCATTTGTATCTCAAGGTTTCTCAAGATGTTTCACTCGGTATATACTTTGGTAGGATTAGATATTCGTACAATATGAGTAATTTCAATAATGAATAGGCAGGCCAATATCATAATGAAATAAGTACGTATAAATCCATAGGAAGTATAAGATAATTCCGATACATCACATATAATAGGAAGCAGGCAAAGGGAGAAACAGTATCCGGAACCATTCGACAATAACGATGAGTCATCGTATGTAAGCCTATCAATGTTACAAATAAAATAGGATTGATTTCGAAAGAAAATTAGTAAGTAATAGTATTCTATCCATTCTGTGGGGGTGTAATTACCTGGCTCTCTCGAGTGGAACCTTTGTGCATGTCCCCAAGGTCTAAACTGCCTTCCTAAGCTTGGACCATTTCCCACCACGCTGGTCCACTGCGGGTTGGTGGGTTGGGTTGCTAAATATGCAGATTTCCTCACGATGTTTTCCTTCACCGTAAAAGTGATGATATACACTGTACTTAAATTCAAAGAACACTCATTGGTACATGTCAGCGCCGGGATTCGAACCCACATCTCTGGCGTGAGAAGCGGGCGCTTACCCGAATGAGCTACCACCGTTAATCGTTTTTACATAATTATAGTGACATACGGTGGCCTATTCTATTTTTTTGTACTTAAATTTGTTTGTGTGCCCGAATAAACTTATAAATTATTTCCTATCAGCCTGCCTATGACTCATACGTGTAGTGTATGGGACATTTTCGCTCAATCTTCTACGGGTGGAATAACCAACATACCTACATAATAATGAATCTGCCGTCGATCCATAGCAAATAACACAAAGAAAATAAGTCCCTTTTCAATATATGTATAATTGAAGAAATCAATATGGTGCCCAGCAATCATAAGAGGGGGAATCGTTTTTATAGCTTTATTATGTGCAAATTGTTATTTTATGACTCCATAGCGGAGTGTTCAAGTTTTGCACATTTAGGGGACATTTTCTACATACATTTAAAGTCCTTTGAAGTTAGAATGGAATGTCTTTATGGATAACATACAAAGAAATCATTTTCTTCTGACAAATTCAGTGCACTCTATACGTAATATTATAAAGTATTACCAGGTATACCACGTATGCCGCTCATTTAATGAAAACAAATGACGGCGCCCAAATTATGAAAACATACAAAAACACACCAGAGGCCCCATTTCTGTTCTTCTGGAAATAATGTCCAGGAGCGTTGCTCTCTATACCTACCTTGTTTCACGGGGAAAGACATCTTTTACAAACAGAAACTACCCTAATTCGAATGTAATAAGGGTCCTGTCAGATGTATTTCTCCGCGAAACAAGGTATAAATCGACGAACGAACGAACGAACGAGAATGCATTGTCACGGCTCTATCTTGTTGTACTAAGCGTGCCAGTTACGTGAACATTTTTGTCCGTTCTTTCGTCAATTTAGAAAGTGACCCCCAGAGTCGAGACTAAATGTAAGTATATTTCTTATTAATATATACCTATAGTATGTATATGTAGGAATTAAATCAGATGTTGTATTTATCACTTTTATTATATAAGGGTCAAAATAAAATAAAGAAATATGAAATCGTCTTTACGTCTTTACTTATACGTCTTTCACACTCTGCTTTCACTCTATGCTCCTCTGTTATTCGTCGTCATGGATACTTCACCTTGCGTTCTGTTCCACTCCCACACTCGGCCATCCTGACATTAAGGCTGCCCTCAGCCTTATTCATTACAATAACTGTAAAGTACAAGGTTACACACAATATAAAACATAGCATTATCAAATGTTAAAGATAATCTTCTTATTAAAACAAAAAAAACTAAAAACTTAGCAACTCAAGTTAACAACAATTTAGATTAGTTAGATTTCAACTTAGGGTCTAGACAGAAAAACATTAACAACTATTCTATGCAAACAACATCTTGAAATACCTATTCAAAATACCTATAATACCTGTTTTGTTTAAACACACCTTTTGTAAAGAATATGAGCCTTAAGCCTTCAAGACTTAACCTTACAATCATTACAAAACCTATCTAGATTGACTTTATTTACTGCTCACACATAACTTATTTATTACCATCACTGACTTCTTCATTCATCATCACTATCATACCGACACCAATAGAATATTATGCAATAACAAAACAAAATAAGAACTTACTTACTCTTTATGGTCTGGCCACGGTTTCATGTGGTCTGCAGAGCTAGAAGTACGACCTGGACCTTCGCTGCTGGGATCTAATTTCTCTACATCATACCTGTCATTCCGCTTCACCTTCTTCACTACGTAGGGACCTAGGTACTTAGGTTTCAATTTAAGACACACACCAAATTGAGTCCTCTTAATTGCCACCAAGTCTCCCTCCTTGTACTTGTGACTCTCCTTCCTACCTCTGTCTTTCACCATTTTCCTATTTAACAATCTATAATCTACACAGACTCTGGTGTCCCCGTCTTTCTTCTTAACTAAAACTAAAGGGCTAGCATACTCTGAATAACTCACCTGAATAATGTTGTCGTCCAGCCACTCTCTTACTTGGTTTTCTACTACCTTTTGCTCTGCTAGTGAAATACGTTTCGGCCGCTGAGCCACCGGGATATCATCCTTCAGCACGATCTTCATCTGTATGGGAGCCTCCTTGACCTGTAGGGGCTGGTAGTCCTCTACCATCTCCGTCAGCTGCTCCTTGTACTGGATATCACCAATGTAATCTACAACCACAGAATCACACGTATAACACCCTACTTGTTTCATCCATTCGTCATCTTTCATACGTAAACTCTTCCATAATTCCGTCTTCCGTCTTCCATAATCAATACCACTCTTCTCAAAAAATCTTGACCAACTATCACATCGTAAGGCAAACAACTTCTATTCACAACATGAAACAATACGTTATTATAATGTTCTTTATCTATCTTCACACTTAAAGTGACTTTCCCTAGGGGTTTCACTTCCAATTGTCCGAGTCCCACCAAAGCACTCACATGTCCCTCGTCAAACTTAGGAGAACCTATCAGTTTGTAGTATTCGTCGGTTAACAAGTTAACTTCACTGCCCGTATCTATTAAAGCAGTCATTTTGCAGTCTGAAATTTCAATAGTCTTCATCGGCTTTCGTCTTTCCGTCTGTTTGTTTACATTTGCATTCGCATCTGTCATCTTGACGTTGACGTCCATACAGTTTGAACTGTCACTGGCTGTCACGTTCTCACGTCGTTGGTCGCTCCGACTCGCTGCTGAATTTTCGTTGTTTGACTCCGTAGGCATGGTGAACATTGAACGCCTCTGTTGACACTGCGTAGCAATATGTCCAAAGTCGTTGCAGCGGAAACATTTAATACCTCTCTGTCTGTACGGGCAATCTGCTGACATGTGTTGACTCTCTCCACAGTTGTAGCACAGTCGCACGGCCGTCGTCCTGTTGCCTGGCGCGAGTGCAGCTGCTGCGGGGCCTGCGGGTGTAGTTGCAGTAGGTAGACGATTGAAGACTGGTGCCCGTCTTCCGCTCGACTTCTGCCTGATGGTCTCGTACACTTTCAACTTATCTTTCAGATCCCCATAGGTCGTCACGCCGTACAGCATCACCTTATGTAACTCGTCGTCTAGTATTCCGTCCACGATGTACTTTATAGCGACGTAGTCGGGCATCTTGCCTCGCTTGCCGAGCTCTTTCATTAACAGCATGTAGTCTAGGCACGTCTCATTTGCTTTCTTCTTCCGGCTGCTCATTAACTCATGGATCGTCTTGGAATCTACGGTGTCTGGGAACTCCTTGGTGACCGCCGTCTTCAGAGCCTCCCACGTCTTGAAGGGTTTCTCTGAACGCAGCCAGAGTGCCGCCGTACCGGTCAGTGACCTGCGCCCTACGATCAGCCGCTGCAGCTCCGTCCACCCGAAGATCTCGGCGTTGTCATCGACCTCCTGCGCCCACCGTGTTGCGGAATCGGTCTGGTCGCACCCACTGAACTTAGCTACCAGCTCCTCCGTGTACGTGAGCGGTCCTGATGTTCCGACTGCTTCCCCGTCATCTCCCGTCGTCGTCCGTGGCATCTTCTTGTAGTCGTCGTTACGTCTTAAAATGGTATATGTTCAGACCTGAAGGCGTTGTGATGCGAAGAAAAATTTTCTTGTAAAATTTGCAACTGTCAGTCTTGTTCTTTTTATAAAAATCCGTCTTCATCCGCCGTATAGTGCCACAAACTTATCTGTTCCGGTGAGAGCGAACTAAATTGGTCCATACCTCATTACTTACTGTACTAATGAATTTCATATTGACATAGATTATATGGACCAATTTAGTTCGCTCTCACCGGAACAGATAAGTTTGTGGCACTATAATCTCCGAGATTTTTTTAATTTTATTTATTCCGGACGAGCCCCCAATTTGTAGGAATTAAATCAGATGTTGTATTTATCACTTTTATTATATAAGGGTCAAAATAAAATAAAGAAATATGAAATCGTCTTTACGTCTTTACTTATACGTCTTTCACACTCTGCTTTCACTCTATGCTCCTCTGTTATTCGTCGTCATGGATACTTCACCTTGCGTTCTGTTCCACTCCCACATATATGTCGCAGGCATCTGGTTGAATCTCCTATTTGATTGAACCACTAGCCCGTTCATAGGATGGCGCTATTCAGTTGTATGACTAGGCCGAATGTTGATTCTACAAGCGTCACAAAACGTCCAACTAGTTAGCTGACTTAAAATCAGTCAGGTGGTGAATAAAACAAATATGGCGTCTAACAGCTAACAGCTGACACATAAAGCACTTATATTGTTAATTTTTTGAAAATAAATTAGCTTTAAAATGCGTTATTTGTGTTAAAATAGTGTGACAACATGGATTTACCTATTATTACGCCGCGGGCGGATAGTTTCAAAGAAAAAAATGTGGCGAAACTGGAAAGTTATGAACAACAATATGAAGGTACGTTTATTGTTATTGTTTAGTTAATTTGTGAGATAAGAGCTTTGTAACATAGTCTTTTTGTTGACTCTTGTCTGGTCATGTTCACCCTAACCAGAAATTACAAAGTGGCTAGACTATATCCCATTCAACGACTTCGCTGAATGACGTTCAGTCAAGACGTCGAACGTTACAATCAAGGACTTGGCGAGTTGTCCTTTAGTCATACAACTGAATAGCGCCATCCAATGAACGGTCTAGCGGTTCAATCAAAAAGAAGATTAAACCAGATGCCTGCGACATATACATATACTACAGATCTCCGTCATTTACCCACAATTCAGATGTACACGATAAATCTTACCTTGCCTGGCGTGACAACCATGTAAGCTCTATAGTATTAAGTGCCAATTTCTCCATTGTCGGTTGTCTAACCGACAGGGATTGATTTATAAATTAAACGTCACCTCCATATAAAATTCATGACAGATGTGTCAAAAGTTAACCACTACTCCATGGTTATGCTCTAACCGAGAATGGAGAAATTGGCACTTAGGGTTTTAAAAATTTACTCAAATGTTTTACAATTATAGTACAATGATACACAGAACATTGCCATTACAATTGCAATGTCATGTTTAGCATTAGTATCAATTAGCGTAATACTGATCAGCATCCCAAAGGGCTAATTAACATTTATTTACATACAAATTGATTGGGATTCAAAAATAACAATACTAACACACACAAAATACAGTTTAAATACATCTGTCATTTACATAATAAGTAAAAACTCTTTTTTTTATCCAAAGTTATATGGTAGAGATTTTTATAAGCAATAAGGCCGCCTGTTTGTACGAGTACGGTATCAAAAACTTGATAATTCTGAAGTTGGCAGCGAATGCAATTTTGTACCTTATCACACTAACAAAGCGCCTATTAATTATTTTAAAGATTGACAGTTAGTTAGTTTGACAAAGCACAAAAGTGTAATCGTAACCAACTTCAGGAACGATAAAGTTCTTTGGACTGAACTAGATATACTGTTTTATTTTTAAGTTTTTGCTAAGCATTTAGTTTTTGATGCAAATAAAGTGTATCGTATTGTGTTACCATTTAAATATAGGCGAAGCATTGCAATTTATATCCTGGCACAGATATCTGCAGTATGTAAATTGAGCGTGCATTCGGAAATACAGAATAAATATGCATGTGCAGTTTTAATCAGTAATCTAGTGGGCCAGACGCGCGTATCTGGGCGGCATCACTCCCGAATTACGACTGTGCCACCCCTAAATGCGTGAGGTTTGTTTCGTTTCGAGCTAACTACATTTCGGTTCATTTTTAGGAACCAAAAGACGAGTTATCATAGTTTTTTGATTTTTAATATTTGTGTCTGTTTGTGACATTGTCAGATTAGGCTGAAATAGGATGGTCATGTGAAATTAAATGAACTGAATGACTAGAAGTTGACTAGGTCAAGAGTGTTTCTAGTTATGCATAAAAATTCGTTCATCAGTTAAATATTGATAAGTTCAATATACTTAGGTATATAACAAACTTAAATGTTGTTTTAGGTTTTTATAAGTGGCTTGTATTTGATTTAATAGAAAAAGAATTTGACATATTCATTGTTTCCTATCTCTTCAGTGCGTCTTGAAAGTTTAACTACATATAACGGCTGCAGTCGGCTGCACACAGTCAGCATGTAAATTCGTTACCTTGAAACATTCCTATATTAACGTACTTTAATCACATTTCTATCACGATAGTGTTCTGTACCCTACTCCCCTACTCTTGAAAGGCAATGTAATGCATTTGTCTTGCGTTCCCAACATTAATAAAAACATAAGTTCTTCTCTTCAGAGGCGTTTTTCCAAAAAGTAAAAATAAGGATATCAGCTAGTTAATGCCTATTTTGAAAACCTAGAAACAATAATTTAATGCCTACAATTTAGAAATTACTTAGCAAAAAGGCCAAAAAAAGGTTTTTCGGCCTAAATCTAAATAAATTCTGCAATCTGGGTAGGTACTTGGTTCTTAGTGCTAGGTTCTAAAATAAGACGTTATCTTGGTGAACATTTATGTATTTTTACTTTTTTAAAATCGATTTTTAAGAGAAGTTATGATATTTAAAGTTGAGAATGCAAGACAGACGCAATACATTGCCTTTCAAGAGTAGGGAGGCTGAGTCGATCACGAACCAGCCCCCATCGGGCGAAGATGGAACTGGCCCGATACCAGCGCGTGGTGTCGGCTAAATATTCCATGTCGGATTTTCTTATTTCGTCCAGCTAATTGGACTGGGGCTGCAGAAGTTTTATCAGGATATTGGGATCTAAGTGCAGACGACTGCTGTCTATATTGGACGTTTACTATTATTATTATTATGTCTCACGAAGATTTATCTGCTTTATTTGCTCTTACAAAATAAGTTTCTCAAGAACTGACTGAAAAATCAGTGTGTTATAAAATAGACGTGTAGGTATGCATCTGTGTGTGAGTAACTCACATAGCTGAGAAATGGCAGAACCGATTTAAGTAATCGTGTGCAATGTTGTAAGTGTTGTAACTGAAATTCTTCTTACCTATTCATGCCCATTTAGGACTTCTGCAGTTAGCTTTCTCAGATTTAACTTTCAGTTTTGTTATAAACTTATAAGTTTCAGTATTACAACCCGTTGGTCTGATGATCTGCGGAAGGTAGCGGGAAGCCGCTGGATGCAGATGGCGGGTGACCGTTTGGGGTGGCGATCGTTAGGAGAGGCCTATGTCCAACAGTGGACTACAGAAGGCTGAGAGAGAGAGAGAGAGAGATTACAAGGGAGATTAAGACCGCGACTCTCTGAATTGCCTTATTCAATTTATCCCTTTCCCGGAAAGCAACAATTCAGCGACCAATAACGACCTACGAAATCGCGATGACACGCCCGCGGTAGGGTTGCCCTGTAATTACCCGAATACCCTTTAAAATTACCCACAAAGTGAGGAGTGGGGTTCAACTCTTGCCCACCGCGGGGTCTGAGGTAAATCTTTTGCGGGAGGGGAGGGAGGTCAGGTTAATCTGGTCGGTGATAGTAATTTGCTTTTTGCTCGTTAGTCTTTCGCTCCATTGGGCTTGGGAACGCTGTGTCATTGTGCCCTTCGATCCCGGATAATGAGGTCAATGTAGCATTACAGTGATAATAACTATAAGATTCTATATTCCTCTAGCCATGTAACTCAATCTTACCAACGTAGGTTACATGTGAGTATATAGATATAGAAATATGTTATTAAAAACAATACCCTCCTCCTTCGGTAATAGGGTAAAAAACCATTATGATAAGCTTTTACATAGAGTTTCTTTTTAATGTTACACTTAAATTTATTGTCTGGTTCTTGAGTATTTGACATTTGATATTGTCTGGTTCTTGAATATTTGATATTTTTGGAAGCTTATTATAAAATCTAATACAGTATCCTAAAAACGATTTATGAACTTTCGCCAGATGCATCGCTGGAAAAGCCAGTTTATGCTTGTTCCTAGTATTATAGTCAGAAATAAAAAAGGTTGAGTTTTAAAAAGCTAAATTAAGAGTAAACAATTTCAGTGCTATCGCAAAGCCCAAGCTGTCCGGGCAAGACAAGGCTTAGACAATAAGACAATTAGACAATAACTGGAGATCCACCGTGAATAGCTTAATCTACAGGCAAACGCTGTCAACGTTTCCCTTTGTCATTGTGGCACAGAGGTGCGGTGGAGTAGCTGTGGTTGAAACGAAGGTACATTGACCAGCCAACGGGCAGTACACTGATAAAATTTCACCCTAGAAATTCTTTGTTCAACCAATGTCGGCGGTGGAAGTCTTTGAGTTAACATAGAAACATATTTATTTTATTACCAGCTTTAAGATACCATTAGACTGTAATGTAATGGTTTTACAGCTATTTTTATATATGATCATAATCACAAGTTCACGACCCATCATGTCCCCACTCGGGTCTCCTTCCAAATTTTCTCCTTAGCATAGAATACTTATGAAGTCCCCTATTCCTAATCATTGATAGTCATCACGTAGGTCCTTTCTGAGGTTAATTTCCGCAACCTCAGACACATAATGATCTTGGCACCCCATTCTACTACCTTGCAACCCGCGGTGCAACAACCAACCACAAATGAGGTTCAATTATGCACTTCCAATAGACTTATTATATCAATAGGGCGAGTGTACTCAATACTGAATACATCGAAGGGTGGCCAGCAACAATTGAATTTTAACGACTTAACTAGAGACGCATCTGGCCACCCTGATGTTGAAGAAAATCCTATTTTGTTTTATAAGAGGATGAAAAGTGGATGCAGCGTGGTGCGTTGTGATGAATAATTTATTTTCTTATATAGGTACATCGGTACTTACGTCAGAAATCAGTAGCAACTTGATAAATAATAGATCCTGAATTTGTATTTTATATAAACCATCGTCTCTTTTCTATAACAATGCTATTAACATTCACAGTTTTTTCAACGTTTACATGCACTCTCCCCAGTCACTCGTATGCACCCTTTCAAAGTCAGCGGACTAATGAGACAAAAATAAAGATGCAATTACGACCAATTAGAGCCCTCGATTTGGAATTCGAACACGCGCGTAGCACGCGCCGGCTTAATCAGTGCACGCGTGATCACAGGGCACTTTGAAAAACCTACTCAGATGTCAAAGCAGCCAGTGCGAAATAGTGGAAAAAGTCCCGATTTGCTACTGACAAATTAGCGCTTAGCATTCAGTTTTTTGATGCACGATAATTATTCCACGCGTGTTAACTGACAGTGATGGGCTAAGGAAGTGGAAGAAATTTATCATATTTTTGTAAGGGCTTAATTAGTACTTAAGTATAGGTACTAATTTAAGTTTATAGTATGGAACACAAAAATACAAAAAAGAGTACTTAGACTTACCCGTACTCGTAGAGCAGATCTGCAATATTATGGCAAATACCTACCTAATATCATCAAGGAAAAACTCTTTATACAATACGCTAGCCTACATACAGGTATACTTTAATTCGTATCGCTTGAAATGACTTATTTTATGCAAACCTTTTCAGATATTACATTTTTCATTTAAGTTTAAGAAAGAACCAAAGACCAAAAACATTAACACCACGGCTTGAACACGTTCTATTCCACCGAACTTGGGGTCCTTTGTCTTTTGACGTCACAATTACTGTGAACTGCGATGCGTCACATCACATCATACGTCACACGCTGCGTCGCGACGGCGCGGTGACGCGTGTCGTGACGACGACGACGCAACGACGACGCGTGCCGGCCGCGTGCTCGTCCACTGATCATCACTTTAATCAGGAGCCTGCTGAGGTTTACAGAAGTTAAGAGGCTCTTCATGCAGCTGATTTATAATTGTGTTTTGTTTTAGCAGATAATGTATTGTGCTTGAGTCGAACTGACTGATGAATGATAATTTTTTTTTGGTAGGTAAGTTATAGGACTTTTTTTTTCAGTACTTACTTGAGTTGAGTTTCTAAAACTAGTCTAACGAACGGCTCACTTTGATTACCTTCTACGACTTGTTGACCGAGTATTCTATTCTATTCTATTCGATAATAGACCGATTATTTTGTTCCAATATTTTTTATGCTACGATATAAGCATGTTAATTCTGAACTATACCTACATACTTTTACTTCGGATTAAGTATCTATATTCCATGATATACTTAGTTAACAAGACATTTGTTAGTGGTTAATTTTAATTTTGTGGGTGTTAGATGTAAGTTACTATGACAATGCGTGACTTGAAGTTAAGAATAAACGTGCTGTTCGTTAGGAGAGAGTGATCTTGTTTATAGTTAGTCATACATTTCGGTGAATGAATACGATGACGTCAGGGGCTATAGGTAGTTGATACTTCATGAATCATACGATACCACACTGCCCATACGGATCTATCCTCATAATCATAAAACAGCTTAGTATTTTAGAGATACGTTTCGCTGCTGAGGTACCGGGGAGGTCTGGCATAATAGATTTTCTTCAGAATGTTCTCATTTATTTATAGAAAACCAGAAGTAACATAAAAAATAGATGATGAGATTATGTATAAAACAGGTACTTTAAATAAATAGCTATATTATTATATTACTATATTTAGCAATATACCTCTTACTGCATAATATATAATTAACAATATCTCCCCAATATTCTTATAGCTTCCCGCGACCCCACCAAACTAAATCCAATTAAAGGATATCACGTATTTGTAAGTAAGTACGTAGGTGTACTGTACATGATTGCAGATTTATATAAACAGAATTGGAGGCTTACAGCAAGTCGCAGCTCTTTGAACTAGCGCCAGTAAATTTCATATTTTCCCGGCCAATGATCGAGAAAATTACTAGGAATTAGGCGTGCGAACTGCAACATGGCTAGGGAATATGCAAATTGCTCCGGATATCTTTCTACACATTTATATTTCCCGAAGCTAAGGAATTAATACGTGGGAAATGGCCATTTGTAATGAAACTATTAACGGTTTAATCGCATAATAATATAGGGCTAGCACGTTTAATTACAGGTTATGTAAAACGTGGGTTTCTGTGCTATTACAAATTTATGGCGCTATGGTATTACATGAAAGTCAATAGACGCATTTTTCCTGAAATAAAAATGACATATTATGTATCTAGCCTATCTGAAACCTAGTTAAACATTGTGAGATATGGCGTTTCGACTTTCTCCGTGTTCGGCATCATATGGGTCACAGTGACAGTTAAATAAAGTCCATTTTTCTCTCCACCTTTAATTTGCAAGGTGCGGGTGCCTATATAAATAGAGTGAGTCGCCCGCGCGCCTCAGTTGTAATATCACCATGCAGAAATGACTAGGTTTCAGATAGGCTAGATACATAATATGTCATTTTTATTTCAGGAAAAATGCGTCTATTATGTAGTCTGAGCCTATCTGAAACCTAGTTAAACATTGTGAGATGTGTTTATTATCGCATGGTGGAGAGAAAACCAACTGTGACCCATAAGCTACTGATGAGTATATCAGTAGATAAATATTTGAATCTATAAATTTATAATGCATAGATTTCTAGGTAATAGATATACTAAAAAGAAAGGTATAAGTATACAGAAGACTTAAGTACTTCCTTATTATTCCTGACTTGTCCGAAAGTTATGGAAGGTATGTACCTATACATATATATAGGTAGGTATTTATACATATGGATACACAAAGTGCCTCTTCGAAAGCAATACTTATAAGTAATTATTGATCAAAATCTTGTTATTGTCAAGGCAATATTTTTAACATACACTAGCCGAATGGATGGAACCAGTGAAATACTTTGCAACAATATTTAAAAGCTGTAAAATGTAGAATATCGATCCAGGCCGCTGGGGTTCAGGTCTGCACATGCTGACTAGGGTATGTAATTCTGGACTGACCTCAGAAATGCAGCAGCCGACCCTGGAGCCTCGAGGATCTACTCAGTCAGCCCCGTACGACGACACGGCCTGCAACACCTGGCGCGGCATCTAGTCCTTGGAACGAGGAGTGGTGCTTGAAGGGAAGATAATTTTACTAAATATCTCAGCCTCATCAGCTACTGGAAAAGATTAGATGAAGGCGGTGACACTGGCGGATAACTAAGTATTCAGTTTTTCAAAACATGATGCAGGTCACTATATTCATATTCTAGATTGACAAGTAACACACAGTCTAATTTTGTATTCTAACTAACTCGGCGTTTAACGAGTTCCTGTGCAGTCCTACTAGGAAGGAAAGTTATTTTATAAGCCTTTGCACCGATTTTGTGGGCTACTATCATTCTGTATCATCATGTGTGAATATTATGAGCTCTGGCAGCATTCCTTCGTAGATGACATCAATTAATAAAGATTGATTAACACAACAATAACAATTATAATAGTTGATAAATGAAACCCGACTAACATGTCTTAACTGGGTAAGTAAATGATCAGTCATGCCACCAGGATAAGTAAAATGTTCAGTACTTCATATGAAAAACATTAACAAGGTCACCTTTAGGTATGTTCGTCAACACTAAGGGCAGGTCTCGGCCAAAACCTTAAGGCTTCGCCTTGTTGCAACTTCAAAGGTACGTAGGTAGGTACCTACTTACATTGTTGTAGGTTCGATTTTGAAACCATTAAGTCAACCTAGATAAAACAAAATAAAATAGCTCGATTAAATAACGATGGTACGTAAAGATGTTAGTTGTACCTGATCAGACTTGATGCAACGACAGCCAACATAGTCTATGTCTCTAATCTGTGGAAGCAACAATCATGGTGGGAACATGGACAGTTGGACGAGCCACCTCGAGCCTGACTTATCAACCAGAACTGACAGTTCGCCAACAGCAGATAGCTTGCGGCTATCTATAGGTAAACTTAGGTAGTTAGCTATACCCAAGAAAAAGTCCTTGGACATCGATATGACAGTGGAACGGCGAATAACTGTGACATTCTTTAAAACAAAAAGGCGTGTTGTTGTTGTTGTCCAGCTAAGGAAGGTTACTTACTTCAGCGACCTGGTATTGCATTCTGAAAGAACTGCGAAGAGTTAATATTATAACTAATAATTATTACTTATTTAGAAAGTTTTCAGCAAACTCTAATAAATCAAGCAGCTACCACGTCACCGCTGCCCGGTTATAACTCTGTACTAGCTTAGTAGATATATATACCAGTTCTAGCCTTCAGCTAGAGGCCAGAGAGCTCCTAAATGAGATGCGAGTACGAGCATGACACAAGTAATTTTTTTTTTACTTGGTAGGTAACTAGTTACGTAACTAACTGAAAGATCCATAAAACAGTTGAGGATTACTCAAAATGGAATTGTGAAAACGGCACGTCTGCATCTTAACCAGTCAGTCTAAGTAGTTTCAGCAGATACAGTGTTGAAAAATAGTTATGAAACGTTTGCGCCAGAATCGAATTAAAAATACATTTTCATTAGAGAAGCCGTTTAGGCATGAATAGGTACTTTCACCCTTTGGATTGTGCTCCAAATGATGACCTTCGAAATTCATAGAAATTTAATGACGACTGCCATTGTTTATTATCTAGCCCCGTACATTGAGTAGGGCTGCGGCTACACGTGATGTGATTCACAGTACACTGTAGGTATATGCATGTTCCCAGAATAGTGGAAGTTATAATTTTACCAAAAGGTAGTCGTCTCGTGCAAGAGCACCGTTACTCGATTTATTCGATACACAACTAGTAGACAGCTGCTGCGAAGGAGGTTCACACATTTTTCAACAAAGAGCTCGGACACACACTCACAATCCACTGGGACATAAGGAAGACAGCTAATATGGTGCCACTCAGAAACCGCGATGACACTCCGATCATGATCACCCGACAGTAGGATCATAATAAATTCGGTAACTTGTGAAGCGGTATGGTATAGCAACAGCGACTTTCACGAAATCAGGAATTAGCTCAGTGCTTTTAGGTTGAACACTCGCCGGTGGGATTCACTTTGCTCACAGCCGAGAAAAGAAAAGACTCAAAGCTGGAATGTGCCGATGTGTCATGACACTTAAGATTGTCTGGGGGGTCACTTTATATGACGAAAAACGAACTTTCAGTGCACTGCGGCGCGAGCCGCTCTATCTGTTTGTATGTATTAAACATGCCGATTGCACGACAGCTCTCGTTCGTTCGTTTCTCATCAGTATAGAGTAACGCTCCTGTACTTACCGTGCGTCACCATTCCCATGAGCAGTCCTATGATCTTTAGGCAGTTTAGAACAAAAGCTGCATTAGACAGTTTCTTCAGCAGAGACATCGAAATAAAAAATTGATTGCACAACTATCCCCAGGAGCAGTCTACAGGTCACTTTGGGCAGTTCAGAAGAAAGCTGCTTTAATAGAATACCCTACCTCAGCGGAGGCATCAAATTGAAGTGCTATAACACTTTTAGAAGCGGTGCACGTTACCCGATTTGTCGTCATCCATGCCGATGCGGCTACGGCGACTGCAGGTGGTTACTCAGGCTTCGTTGGTGTGCCCTTGTATGGCTAACATGACCAACCTTGGCAGTAAACGTTCGTCTGCATATGCCAAAATCATTGATGAATAGCGCACGTTACTCGATACCTTCTAAATAAGTCACTCATAATGATGGCTGATGATGATGATGACCGTGCTAGCAATAGTGCAGGCGGTTCCACTGAGCATAAAATCTCTTCCCAGACAGGGGGCGTTTGGATCTGGCAACCAGAACAGGAGTGCCAGGTGTGCGCGAGAGCGATGCAGGTGGCACAAAACGGTGGCCAGGGCCAGGACCGGGTGTACAGCCGCCAGGGCAGGAGTGCATGGCTGGGTCTATGCAGCGATGCAGGTAGCACAAACCGGTGGCCAGGGCCAGGAGCGCAGGGCCGGGTGTACGCTGCGATGCAGGTGCCACGAGACGGCGGCCAGCGCAGGAGCACAGGGCCGGGTGCAGGTTACACGAAACTTCAATTTCACCGAATCGGCCTGCCTACCCTCAGCGGGTAGGTACCGGCGGATCACATTACTCGCCGCACATGCCACAATGTCCCAACATACTGAAACTCGGAGCCTCGTGCTTCCTGTAAAAAATCCTATGACGGTCCTGGAAAGCTCCTGTTTGTAAAGCCTTACATAAGCTATAATCAAGTGCATTATTGTATAAGCAAAGTTTTTATCAACTGTTTTCTAAAAATATTAGAAATTGAGGGTAGAAAAATATATTTTTAATTATTTTTTCCTGTATAAAATTAACATATGCTTTACTTAAAGCGGTCATTAATGTAAGTATCTAGCTCAAGCGCCACTAGTAGGACCGGAATATGTGATCAATCATCACCACGACTATTGAATCGGACCCTACTGCGTGGGATAAAAACCCCAAGCGCCGGAGCATTATGACCAGTGGCTGAGCTTTTAAAAGCAGTAAATAATAGCATTTTACTCACGGCTTATCAACTCAAACCTTCGTTGCGAAATCCTCAGCAATGGCTGCGTGCGCAGCAGCCGGCAGGTCCCGCTCCCCGACGCCACGTGTCGCGGTGGCCGCGCCCCGCGCCGCCTGGTCCGCATCACGCTACAGCTCCCGGCAGCGAGGACTCCGCAAATTCAATATTATATTTTTCCCCGTCGGAGCGAAGCCGACGAGAACCGTGGCTACATTGAGCCATTTTGCCGAAGTGTTCACTTCAAAAATCAAAAACCAACTGAGGCGCGCGGGCGACTCACTCTATTTATATAGGCACCCGCACCTTGCAAATTAAAGGTGGAGAGAAAAATGGACTTTATTTAACTGTCACTGTGACCCATATGATGCCGAACACGGAGAAAGTCGAAACGCCATATCTCACAATGTTTAACTAGGTTTCAGATAGGCTCAGACTACATAATATAAGATTTACATTGATTTACGTACATTATGGTCAATCAGAATGGATAGAAGTAAACGTAAAGTAAACTCTTTATTGCACAAATATTACAAATAAAAGTACAAAGGGTGGACTTAATGCTAAGAGCATTTTCTGCCAGTCAACCCGCAGGAGGTACAAAGATAAAAAGTACGGGTGTGCAAAAACGAAAAAAAAAGATCAGTATTATTTTGATACCTAGGTTGATATGCATGGGGTATGATAACTGATAACATTCAAGTCTAAAAGTGCATTAAGTAACTAAATAACTTAATTATAAGCTACTTAATTTAAAAGTATACTTTCTTGGTCCCCGTGAACCTGTAAACCTGTAGGTTTCATTAATACAGAAGCTGCACAGGTAGAGTGAGGAGTTGTATAAAATATTCACCTACTCCGCGGCTCCGCGCCGCATACAAAGCAAGAATTTCACTGTGACTTCAAAACCGAGACGCGGTCACGGGACTCACGGGTAATGTACTCAAGTGAATATTTGGCAGGTTTTGTAACTCAGTTGATGACTTGCTGAGCGTTTTAAAGTGAGAAGCATTTATTTACAAAAGTAACAAGGGTTGGAACAATGATGAAGAAGGCCGAGGACCTAGTGTTGTGGCGTTCCTGAGAGGCCTATGTCCAGCAGTGGATGAGCTGACGATAATGATGATGGAACAATGATATGGTAGTACATAGTAGGTAGGAAGTATTTTTTTTGGTGAATTAACATGGCAATGTTTTTGTCACCTACGCTATGTAGAGGTATAACATGGTATCTTTTAACGTAAATTCAGGTTTAAATAATATATAAATTAAATAAGGCAAGTCTTACTTACCATCAGCATCATTTGTTCCATTCAATATTACTCCCTTATTTTTACAAAGTATGTAGATACTCTTATAGGCCACTTTTTATTCACCTACCTGGCTTTTGTGGAACTTTGCATATTCAAATAGGCAGACCACAGCAAAGCGCAACTTTTAGTCGTAAAATATTTTCGTGGCTCGTGGAGGTTTTGTTCGAAACCACAGACAACGAAGGACCAACCAGCAAAAAGGCTGAGAAACGGAACAATAGAAAATGTAGACATGCCTATGTAAAATTAAAATCTGTACTAAGTATTATCCATTGTCATGTTAATTATTATACAAAGGGATCGTCCACATAACTCATGTTAATATATATATTATATACAAGTATGCATAAAATTTTAATAAAATTGTACTATTAGTAGTAAATCTGCTATCTGTTATCTAGCCTTGTTTGCACTAGGCTATTATTTAGTCAAGTGAAGATAAATTTAATTACTTACTTATTGACTAAATCACATGCTTCTGTCTAAAGACACGTTTGGTTATTAGCCAATAGCAAGTACATTATATAGTACTAAATTACTCTTCACTAGACTAAATTACTAGCCTAGTGCAGACAAGGCTTAAGAATGAAGCGAGATCCGTGTCTACCATGTTTTATCTTCTCCTTAATAGTGTGTTCTGAATCGAGACAAACACAAAACAAAGAGCTCTACTGTCCAGCGGAATAGGAATTGTTTCAGAACGAACATACTTGTTTTTGAAAACTGTACTGGCTTTAATGTTGCCTTTTGGTTTTTTAATCCTTTTGAAGTTATTGATGGCTATTTAATACTGTTGACTTCGTATTTGTATTGTTTTATTAATTTAGATATTTATTATATAAACGTCCTACGTTTACAATGACAACAAGGTTATAATTAAGTTACATAAGTTGATTCATGGATATTTCTCCACGTACAGTCAGCTGCGTAAGTAGCTGTAGACTTTTGTACCTTGTCATACTCACAAACTGCTTATTCAAACATTGACAGTTTGTAGTGTAGGTAGTTTGACCAGGTACAAAATCGTATAGCTACTTATGCAGCTGACCGTACTCGATAATATTATTATGTTGTAATGTTTTTCATCTAGCATATTTCATAAATGCTATACTTAACTTACTGTAATCCGCATAGGAGTAGTCAGAGATGACTCACACGCGAGCCCGATTTTCACTGTACCTACATTAAAATTAATACTCAAGGTATAGTATCTGCAGATTGGAATGAGTGGAGCACCTAGGGTATATAATGCCATCTAGAATCTAGATGTGCACGTTTCCTCACGAAGTTCACCTTCACCTTCCATTCATCGCGATGCCTGCAAATACAGTTTAAACTCACGAAATTGAGGGGAATATTAAATCACAATTCTCTCGGCATCAGCACTTTCTATTCATGACATTGTCAACGTTCGATCGGGGACTGGCGCCGTCAAGTCTCTTCAATCTTTCTTATTTTCCTACTTAACAGAGTTTTATCTTTGTCTACCATCTAAAACTGAGGGCGAGCCATTGAATTGTCGGGAAGATTAATGAGATTAGGACTTGCTGTTTATGTAATGAACGTTTTGGGTCAGAATTTGCGATGACTAAACATGTAGCAACTTCTAACTTGGTATTTTATTTGTAGATAAGATATAAAAATCTGTATCTGAAAAAGACGGACAAATGTTTCAAAGTTTTTTTTTAAACATTAAGTAGGTAGGTACTTATTGTATTATGTAAAACCAAATATCAGTTTAGTGATTATGAAGCTATAAGTTTAAATTTAAAAAACGTAACACTGTATTGTATTAACTTTGTAAAACCAAATATCTGTTTTAGTGATATAATATCATGCGATACAGATGGGAGTTCAACATACATAAATATCAGGTAAAAATTACGTAACCGTTAAAAAATTGAAAAAGTTTCTATAATATTCTCGTTACTTCGCTCGTAAAGAACCTATGTACCTAGTGAACAATTGCATCATTATTGAAATGTGACGTCACAAACAGGCTAGAAACTGCACATTTTCTTCAGCTAAATCATAGGTGTTGAAGCTGAGTCGGTGATTTGTCTCTCTCTTTAGGGAATAAAAGTGTTGATAAGAACGTATATAGAATGTAGAAATTTAGACCTTGAGGATATACACAAATTTCATATTTGAACTGAGATGCAGGGACTAACACATTGTTTTTAGATTATCGTGTGAACTTTCTTGTCTTCTATCTTTTGGGTTACAATTAAGTTAGGTTAGGTAGGTAACTACGTAAATTTTATAATATAAGTATATAGGTAAAAAATTATTTTAAAATAGACTCCGAAAAGCATAATTCTTTATTCATATTTCAGTTAGGTACAATGTTACAATAAATACAAGTCTCAAAACCAAATAAGTTGCCATCTCAACGAAAAAATCATCATTCGTAGCATTTTTAGTGAACTAAAATGAAAGCCGCAAATAAAGCAAAATATTTTAGATCTATTATGTATGCTAATATATTTTATATTGCTAGAGAAAACGTATTTATCTCTTGATTCTGGTAGAGGGAAAATGTATCGTCAATTTGAACACCATTGAACTCTACATCTACAGTGCCTACCCGACGCCGGCGTTTTTCAACAAACGAACTTTGGCAGCTGAAAGCTTTAATGAAAACAAATGGACAAATGCGGCTTACAAACAAATAAATGAAAGAACCTTAAGGCGCTAGCACAATGAATACAGCAGCCGCTACACGAGTCGTCGTGGATAAAATCGTTTAATGCGAGTTCCACCTATCACAGCGTCATTTTTATGGCGAATCGCGATATAGTGACGTATATCGTCGATAAAAAACCCGTGTAGCGGCAGCAGTTCTTTTATGGTTCATATTATGTCATCATCATGACCATTCAATACAACGGCAGTGCTGGTCATACAATTGCGTATATAGGTCTCTCGGAAGAATGTTTGCAAGTGGCTATAGTGGACGGCTTCCCTCGCAATGTTGGCAGTTCGTAGCAGCAAACCTTCGCGATTGTTGGCTTTTTGGTATATAAATAATAATCATTACTCAGTTTAGGTTTCAACAAAGCTAAATTCTATTTGTTTCTTTCAGAAATGCTGCCATTTTACAATAAAAAATAGGCATTTAAAGGAAAGTTGTGATCAAAGTCGTAACTATTACCAGTGTGAATGCCTCCTTATCCCATGGGGGTGTGGGGGGTGCGGGGGGTCACACGGTGAGCGTCAGTCGAGCGCCGTTCAGTTTTGACTCTAGACAAATTAAATCAATTACAACGACACCCACCGCTTTTTGTCCAAACGTATCCACTTAAATGTCCTCCATTTGTACGTATTAAGACTGTGCCGCTCTTTCGTATAGCTTCGTGAGTAAGGATTTTAAATTTGGAAATTTTATTTTAAGGACCTCAATTATTTTTACAAAGCATTTAAATATCCTAGTTTTTTAATTACGAATTGTCTTTTCCATATTCCGCAAATACTACGTAAATAGGTAGGTATGTACCTACGGTTTATGCATGAAATACTTCTCAATAAATAAACTTATCGAAAAGCCCCCACCGCAAAGGTAACGATTTTAAGTATGAAAGTAGATAAGTAGCTGTAACACAAATTCTGTTTTAACGTGACTGATGGCTTTCCCTCGAAGTATTTTAACAAAAACAAATTAAATCAGTAGAATAGAATTGACATAAGGGTAAGGCATCGGTCACACTGCAAGCGAGAGTTCTGCGTTTCGCGCGTTCTCTGTAACCTATGCTATGTGGTGGCTTAGAATCCTACATACAAAAAACGGTTACACCGCGATTGCTTTCTTCGACGAAATGCTTGACAGCGGTGTATCCGACGCCTAAAAGTAAATTTAGAAAACTTTTCGGATTTACTTTGTTTTTGAAGTTTTACGGCATGTTTAAAACACAATAGTATGTAAACAAAGTGATAGTAGTAGGAGCGGTGGTAGCTCAGTCGGGTAAGCGCCCACTTCTCACGCAAGAGATGCGGGTTCGAATCCCGGCGCTGACATGTACCAATGAGTTCTTTTAACTTAAGTACAATGTATACCATCGCTCTTACGGTGAAGGAAAACATCGTGAGGAAACCTGCATATCTAGATTTAGCACATATAGATATGTGAACCCACCAACCCGCAGTGGACCAGCGTGGTGGGAAATGGTCCAAGCTTAGGAAAGCAGTTTAGACCTTGGGGATATGCACAAAGGTTCCACTCGAGAGAACCAGGTGCAGGTACTAACACCCCACAGAGAATAGAATAGAATAGAATAGTGATAGTAGGTTTTTTTATTTTTTTTTGAGATTCATTGATTTTGATTTTTGTTATTTTTTTGCACTTCCCTACTTTCTGCTCCTGAACCTCCTGCAGGTTGACTGGTAGAGAATGCTCTTAGCATTAAGTCCACCTGATTGTACATCTACTTTTGTAAATTGTGCAATAAAAGCATAAATAAATAAATAATTAAAATTAACAGATAAGAAATAAAAGGTTATATTTTTTAACAGTATGCACCGTTTGTTACATTATTTAAGACGAAACAACAACCGAACACAAAGATTTGCGTAATGGAAGGAAAAAGTGAAAGGCTCTTTTGACTTTTTTGTGTCTATTTAAGAAGAAGCTTTCGAAGATGATTTAAAAAGGGAGGAAAGAACATTTACACGTTGCTTTGTATAGAGTTCTTTGTACATTCTTAACTTTAATATTCATGAGTGTATTTTGGGCTCTTTGCAATATAATAATGGTATAGTTATATGGGACCCTCGACCTTCAAATGATATTCAACCTAATTATAATAAATAGAACATCAATTATGTTCGTTATTTGGCATGTACCGTGACGGAATTTAAATTCATTCAGATCACAATGATTTTAACATAAAATAGATATACTGTACATGGTCCAAATAATATTTAAGTATGCAGCTATAAATTAAGGATTAGCTGAGTAATAAAATGTAACTATGATTTTTATGGCCACATGGGAGAAGAATAAGTTTACGACTTTTCTTAGAATACGTCCACTACCACGCTCCGATAAGGAACAATGCTCCTGCATTGTATAAATACTCCGACTGGAGACCCAACCATCATTCTTCACTGTGAGGCCGGGACTACCTGATCCCTTCAGCTCAGGTTAGAGCTGTAATAGCCAACAGAAAAAAAGTCAATATAAAAAAAACGGCCATTATTCTTCTATTGACCGCGGCATAGACGTCAAATAAACGTCTCATAAAAACTGTGAGTTCAACTCCATACCGGCTATTCAACCTCCCTGCACTCTGCTACTACGAGGACCAATCAGCAACTAGAAGTTGGACTTCGAACACCTGAGTCATCGCATCGACAGTCCAATCATCGCATCAAGAGACGTTGAGCAACGTAATTATTGGTTTGGAACCCAGGAGGAACACCGTCAGACCTCTATACAACTGAGACCCGGACATACCACAACACTGAGACGAATCACCCACCAACATTTAACTGTCGACTATCAGGACGTGGCGCTGCTCAAGCAGTATTGTCTCAACAATAAATGCACAATGAAAAAAAAAACGGTGAATTAGAAGTGATTGAAACGGCAAGAAAAAACCGGAAAGAAGAAATCATCCAGGCCAAGCGGTAACAAACAGGACAGCACGCAGAGGACCTGGTGGAAAGGGCCGAGGCTTCTTCAACCTACCTACATCACCGGGCAGCAGAACTAAGGGAACGGAAGCACAACTCGTCTGGTGGTGCCATATCGTCATCATCATCACGGTATTTAGAAACGTTGCTCTTCAGGCTAAATCATAGTTTGCATAGCGTATTACTTTTATTCGAGTAAAATCCAGAGCGTTTAAAATCCTCAAATTAATTTTAGTTTTGTAACACTTCTTTTGTATGATTCTTACTAGATTAAACTTTAATTTTACTTAGCATGTGCAAAGCGCGAATAATAACATTATAATACCTATCTAGTTATATGGGAGCAATCCTATGATAGATTTCAATATAGAATTATCATAAATTGATTATTAATTATAATGTAATAAGATGCCCTAGAAACAGATTCTATATTATTATAATATTTTAACCATTAATTATAACATTTAATTTGGCATGTATCGTAACTGAATTGAGTTCTGATCACAATTATTTATACATTAATTTAATATTTTATTAGACAGATTGGCACATGCTCAAAACAGTTTTTGACTATGTATCTATAAATCAGGAACTACGAATATGTAACTAGGATTCTTATTACCTAAGCCGAGAAAAATAACTTAACGACTTTTCTTGGAATAAGTAATGGCCACCATAAGCTCCGATAAGAAAACAAGGCTACTTGTACTGTATGATATGAAATACCTTAGCGTCCATTCTCATCCTGAACTCTGTACCGATACAATATTTGTTTCGATTTAAATAAAAGCTTCACCAAATCTTGAGTTTGACTCCAAATTGGCCAACTGCCCCGTCGTTGGTAAATTCAGTTACTTCAACCCTGTCACTCTTCTACTTCTAGGACCATCATCGGCAACCCCTGGAAAGCGGACTTCGAACATCCGACTAACCTTCCACGGTTCTACGGGTTTACAGTCCTTGTATCGAGCGACGTGTCAGTAAAATTAAGATATCTGTAAATCTTTGTATGAAAGCTGTATATAAAGCTGACTTCGTTGAATCGTTATGAACTGCTTATATAATATAAAGAAAATTTGTAACAGTTTTATTTTGCAATATATTGTTAATTCTTAGTTAAAAGTAGGGTTAGACAATTTTTAAAAATATTTTTTTGTCATGATAATGATGATGATTATTATAAAATAAAACGATAGATTCAGAAGGTTTTTTATTAATGTACTTCAATATTGGTTATATATTACACTAATACAATAAAATAATACGTATCTACATGTAAGTATGAAAAATAATTAATATAAAATGTTTCATGTAGTCAACTATTATAGTAATGAATTCTTAAAGTACAACGTTACCACTTACAAATATTTAAAGTAAACGCATTGTGCAGTTTCTAGTTTCGAAAACGGTCCCGTGCAGCGGGGTAAGGATGTTCAGCACAACAGCCATCTACCCATTGTAATAACGAAGTTGTTTTTAAAATAATTACAAATTTATTTATATACGCTATTAATATAATTCATAACATACGCTTACGTACTTACAACAGGAATACAAAGTGACTGTAGCCGTATGCAGCCGTGTTATCACCCGCCGCCACCGCACAACTTTTTACTGTCCTTTTTTCAACCACCTGGTTGTACACAGGGCGCGCAGAATTTATCGCCGTCTACTGCTGTCCGAAACACGCTGTATATCTGAGGTCTGAAAACAAAGGATTGTGCAGATATGCTCTCCTTTGTTTCCGAAAAACTGTAGATAAAGTTTGCTAGCGTTTGGCAGTTTAAACTTTTTCGGAAAACGATGGTGTGAAATTTGTTTAAATTTTGGATTGTTTTAGGGAGCCGTACCCAAAAGGTACCAGTGAGAACCTGTGCCGTTCATATTTTCAATAGGCAGATAAATAAAAATACATATATAGACGGGGCAAATTTTCATTGGCTCTTTTTCTGTGTTTGTGTTTCCACTAATCCTCCAAACAACAATTAGAAAACTATCGTACAATAATGTGACAATCTAATTAAACAATAAATTCATACCATGAAAGGCAAAACACACAATAACACGTAAAGCATAGCCGAAAGTCCGTTTGTCATGAATAACACAATGCCCGACTATCCCAACGTTTCATGGCACAGTAGCAACAAATTGCGTACTATAGCGCTCCGATAAGATCACTTTTTGCTAATCACGAGGCGAGCTCAGCTCATACTGGCCACCCTAAATTATTGCCACTACATGCTAATGCATCCACTATCTGATCTGGTTCGTATTCTGGATACTCTGCAGTTGTGTGCACGATCAGGCGAAGGTTGAGTTGTGAATGTTGTGATAGACCAGACCGGACCAGTTTTTTGTCGCACTCGCTCACGAAGCCGCGCGATGTGAGTGAGCGCGACGCAAAAAAATTGTCACGTCGTCGTGGCGTGCGGGTCTTTTGGCCAGGTGCTTACGCGCTGGGCCTTCTAGAAGCCAGTTCCTCAAACTTTCATTTTGCAATTTTATTCGCATTCGTCGTCAAGAACATTGAAATAAGGCATGGGTGCTAGGGCTATTGGCGCTATTCAGCCCTATATAGGCATAGACTTAACGCTATTGATGCGTGCGAAAGAATTAATTTTATATTTTGATTTGACGAAACCAAAATCTATGAAATTAGACTACATTTTAGTAACCAAACTGTTTTGGTGCCATGAGCGTAAAAAGCTTAAAACCTATATCATAATTTCGGTAGAGGTTAAAAATTGTAAATTGCAGAATAAACATTCATGTTAATCCGAATCTGCACGGCAAATTGCGATCAAGATAGGTATCTATTAGCCGCGTATTGTGCACGTACATTCGCGTAATTAATGTGAAACAATAACATTTGCAATACAAATATTAATTATGGAACAAAAAGTAATTAGTTTTTGAGTGTATGGATGTTAAGATCTGTTTTTGTGACTGTATTAATTTTTAATTTGTCTCCTGCTAGATGATTCTCTAAGAAAATTGAACCTACATCCAAAGATTGTCAATGATAAAACCTATGAAAATGTCACTTTTTATAATAACTGTATAGCTGCACGTAAAAACTCATAAAATGTACCTACCCAAAGATTCTTTTAACAATTTCCTGACTTAAACTTTTGTTTTAACGGATTTAAAATTATTATGTAAAACAAAAGTTATGAGCAACCGACCGTTTGACAAGACGTCGCATAGGTATTTTCCAATCACCTACAAGGCAAAGGCGGGACTCAACTTGGGAGTTCCTCATGTAATCCCTTAAAGTGCTAAAAGTGAGAAAATAAGGGTTCAGTTTTAAAAGCTTTCCAACTGACTTGCCTGTTGGTCTAAGTGACGTTCGATCTCAGAATAATAACGGCTTTGCACTTAACTATCGATGCTCCTTCCTGTAATATAATTTGGTTGCACGAACAGTTACATGACATTGCATAGTTTACATTATCCCGATTAGGAGAGGTTTTAAGTTCAATAGATTAATTAAAAACTTCATTAGACATACCTACATACCAAACTCAAGCATAGCATTCAAACTTAGATCACAATTTTCGATCTATGTAAACCAATTGGAATCCGTTACATTTAATTACCCTCAGAAAAACCCTCAAAATCGATACATTCGCACCTTCTAACCTCCTTAGACCACGGCCCTCGACGGCAATCGTATCTGGCTTTAAATAAATAACAAGGGAACTAGCAGACGGCACCAGCCGGTTCAATTCCTTTCCTTTTTTAATAACAAACGGTGTCCAGGATACATTTCTGTAAAGTGGCCCCTGCGTAGCGTATCATTGTCCAATAGACTGTAATTTTCTTACTTGAAAGCTGTATTGTAAATAGCAATACTGAGGTTGAAGTATTGGAAAAATAAGTGTGTGCTTTCGTGGAAATATATTAAAAACTACTCACACAGTAGGTATTCAAAAAGTATGTTAGGTTTACTTATCATTGTGTTGTCTTTTGATGACAAACCATTTTAATTTAATACTTTCAAAAGCTATATATTCTCCAGACCGTGTTCGGTCAGTGTGACTGCGAGCTTCTCTCGTGTGCTCTCTGGTGGCTGTTATAGCCTAACTTATTGACGAAAGTGCGACCGCATTGACGGCAAGTCAGCACTCCTCCGACAACATTATAGAATATGGCTCTCGGTGGTCTAGCCTTGAGCTCGTCACGCTTGGCGTCGAGATCTTCTCTCCGTTTTGCCTCGAACTCAAAGACCTTCTTCTGCACGGTGAGCCTCCACTCTGATCGGTTCTCAGCCTGCATCTCCCAGTGTGACGGATCTATGTCACACCTCTTCATGTGACGCTTTAACACATCTTTGTGCCGCAGGAACTGGCCGCCTTGATTGCGCTTGCCTTCCTGTAGCTCGCCGTAGAAGATGCGTTTTGCGACTCTCTCTGTGGACATCCGGGAGACATGCCCGCACCAGCGCAGCTGCCGCCTCATCAGATATGCCTCTATTCCGCCAACGTTGGCCCGTCGTAACACAGCCGTGTTCCTTACGCGATCAGACCATCTGATGTTGAGTATGTCACGAAGGCATTTAAGATGAAATCTATCCAGCACGCGTATATGCTTGCGGTATGGGCACCAAGTCTCAGAGGCGTAGAGGAGGCTGGGCAAAACAATCGCCATGTATACCGACACTTTTGTAGCCAACTTTAAGTCATGCGACCGGAATACTTTGACCCGTAGCTTGCCATACGCTGCAGCCGCTGCTCCGATCCTGTTGTTGATGTCGGCGTCAAGGTCACAATTCGTTGTTATTGTGCTACCCAGGTACTTAAATTTATCCACTTGCTTCAGTGTGTCTTCACCAAGTTTTATAGTAAGTGGCACGTCGTCATTACCATGTGTGTCCAAACTCATGACCTCCGTTTTTTTCACACTGATCTTTAGGCCAAACTTACTGCATGACTCATTCAGACTGCTCATCAGCTCTTGCAGACCTTCTGGGGATTCCGCCACGAAGCACAGATCGTCTGCATACATTATCTCCGACACTATATCGTACGATACTTTGGTCCGTGCTCTGAGTCTTGCTAAGTTAAAGACATTCCCATCTGTGCGGAACCGAATACGAACGCCTTCGGAAGAGTTCTGTTGAGCTTCACGGACTACGACTGCAAAATATAGGGCAAATAGAGTTGGCGCAAGAACGCAGCCTTGCTTTACGCCGCAGATCACAGAGAAAAACTCTGACTGTTCCCCATTTGCAGTAACACAGCATTCCATGCCGTCGTGCAGGAGCCGCAGTATCCTCACGAACTTCTCCGTGCATCCAAGTTTCACCAGCATCAACCACAAGGCTTCACGTGGTACACTGTCAAATGCCTTCTCAAGATCCACGAAACATAGGTATAGCGGTCGGTTTTGCTCTCTACTCTTCTCTTGTAGCTGACGCACGGAGAAGATAGCTTCACATGTTCCTCTGTTTGGACGAAAGCCAAATTGGGTTTCTGGTAAGATGTTCTCCGATAGCTTTATCAGGCGGTTTAAGAGTACTCTTGCAAATATCTTTCCGGGAGTAGACAACAGCGATATGCCTCGGTAGGAGTTGCAGTCGGAGCGATCTCCTTTGTTCTTGTAAAGAGAACAGATGCGAGAAACGCGAAAGTCAGAAGGCACTCGCTCATCATCCCACATCTGCAAGAACATCTTCCAGACCACTTCATGCAACTTATCACCTCCATACTTGAGTATCTCCCCCGGAATATTGTCAATCCCCACTGCCCTCTTATTTTGCTGTCTTTTTATCGCTACTACAACCTCATCTAGTGTCAGTGGTTCATCCAGCTCAGTGATAGTAGGTAGCTTGGGAATCGAATCGATGAATTGCAGGTCCACTGCTCGATCTACATTTAACAAGTTGTTAAAGTGTTCGGCCCAACGTTGCAGTACGTCTTCTTTGGTATTAAAGTATTCAGTACCATCATGCGACTTAAGAGGAACACTACTGCGATAGGACGTACCAACTAATTTGCGAACCTCATCATAAAAAGCCCCCATCTGGTTTGTGTCTGCTAGCCACTGTATTTGACGGGTTTTCTCTTGCCACCATGAGTCCTTTGCTTCTCGAGTTAGCTTTCTCAGCTCAGCTCCACTTTGCTTGACCAACTTTGCAGTGTCGGGTTGTGGTCGCTCATTATGCTGCTGGCGGAGGATTCGGTGTTTCTGTATCGCCTCAGCCAATATCCCATCATTCTCGTCAAACCAGTCTTCATGCTTACGAGTTCTTAGACCCAATGTTGAAGATGCGGTATCCAACATGCCGGATGAGAGGGTTTGCCACTTAGCAATAAGGTCATCATCACTAACCTCAAACGACTGCAGCATGTTATTCATCTGCTCCGTCAGTTCCTTTCGAGTTTCTTGGCTTTCCAATTTCTCCAGGTTCATCCGCTGGAATTTTGTTCTCTGAGGTCTTCGAGGAGGGTGCAGACGAATTCTGAGCTTTGTGATGACAAGCCTGTGATCTGTCCAGCAGTTGGCACCACGCATAACTCGCGTAATGAGAACTTGCGAGATATTCTGTTGTCTGACTATGGCGTAATCAATAAGGTGCCAGTGCCTCGATCTCGGGTGCATCCATGTGGTCTTGTACTTGGCTGGAAGTCGGAACATAGTATTAGTGAGGGCCAGATCAAATTGGGCACACAAGCTTAGCAGTAGTTGTCCGTTACTGTTCATTTTTCCAATTCCATGCCTACCAAGGACCTTAGGCCAAGCTTCGTGGTCTCGTCCAACGCGTGCATTAAAGTCTCCCAGCAGCAAGATCTGCTCT